>NC_068939.1:173632206-173744706 GCF_016801865.2 Culex pipiens pallens
TCGTTTAGACACGACATTGCCGAAAACATAAACACGATCTGAAGGTAACCTGATATTTAAATTAAGGTCTGTTAAAGTATTTAGATAAAAATTTGCAGGAATTTGGAATAAACTGAATTATTCTGCTGTCTATCAAAATTTCTTCAAAACCAAAGACCATTTGAAGTTCCGAATAATAACATCATTTCTGATGCTTCCTCAAAAATAATTCCTTCCGGAGAAGGGAATTCCTCCTCTGGCACCAAACCTACCCACCTGCTGGGACCAGATGTATTTTAATTGCTCTTGTCGTTCCCCACAAAAAGACAACTTTGCCCGGAGAGTTCCCCAGCAGGCAGGCAGGCAGGCAAACCATAACTACCAGTTTCGAAAGTTCCAAAAACCACAAAGATTTCGTTCGAACACGCTCGTTTCGTCCTCTTTCCTCTGGCTTAAAACCGGAAATGAAGAAGGTGGGGCGGGGATAGTTTTCCTCCCCCTTAAAAAGCAACAACAAAAAAAGGGCACACAAAAGGAATGCCAAAAATGCCGGAGACAACGAGCCTCAGGATTCGTGCCAGGCCAACCGGAGCTGCTGGGGGCCTCCTCCCAGTGGTCCTATCAGTGTTCCTGGTTGGGTTGCTCCGGCAGTCTGTTTGTTTGTTTTTTTTTTTTCGGAGTGAGTTCGGAGTGTTTGGGGTGCCCTTTCCACCTTGGCGAGTTTTGGCCTATAGGTCATTTATCGTGTTCCCAAAAAGAGGTGGGAGCATTTTGAAGACAGAAAATCGACATTTTTGAGTTCATTTCTCGATTTTAGAAAAACGTTTAAATGGGTACTGAAAAGTACTTTCAGCACTGTTATTTTTGGCGATGAAAAAAGTAGTTCTAAAACAGAATTGCAAAACTGAGATTTTCCCAACTCCGTCCAGGCCTTCGAAACAAGCCGGAATTCCAGAACAGAGAAAAGAACCCTCAGATTGGTGCACGTGTTCCGCACGACTGAAGATCCCCCCTGACCAACTCCCAGCTGGCCCCCGGCCAGTACTAATCGGTGAAAAGTTGCAGTCGTAAACTGGAATGAGATATGTGCTGCCTCCGCCCTCACTCTCTATGGTTCCAAAGAAGAAGGAAATTGGACCAGGCGGATTGTTCTTCCCTGTGTGTACCATTTGAACCGGCCCGTAGTTCGTGCTTCTTGGACCTCTCGGAAATGAAACCGAAAGGAGAAAACTACAATCAATTTCGATTTATGCTTCAGTGACAATGTATTGGATTCGGATGCTCCGTCCTCCTTCGATGAGCACAGTGGGACTCTGTGGGGGGCTGAACTGGTCAAACTGATAACCCCGCCCTAATCACAGCGACTTCTCAGGAGATCTTCAATCGAGCCGTAATACGAAATTAAACCAATAATCTCCGATTTTTTTTTTCACTTACCCGCAATCTGATATCGCATAATCCTGTCCGCACATTTATCGCCCAACCCCCAAAACTAAGGTCATTTCACCCTGTATTCAACGTCGCAGCAGAACGACGCAGAGTACAAATCTCGTTATCTCGGTCGGGCCACAAGTTCGAGCCACAAGATGTGCCACTTGAGATCAGGCTGGTTCAAAAATACGCGACTTCAACACCAACTCTTCAAAAGAAACGAATTCCTCAAACTCCGACTCATATAAAGATAAGCCGAATTTCTCCACTTGGATTACGATCTTTAAAAGCTTATCGCTGCTCCAGAGAACTGTCAGCTCAACTTCTCCCCTGCATTCAAGACACTCAAGACCATCGATCCAGAGATGCAGTCAATAAAAGCTCTCCCACAGTAATACCACATCTTGCAAGAGTCTTACTATTTCTGCGTTCTCCCTTTTCTCCCCTCAAGTCATTCATTCTTATCCGCTCCATTTCCACTGGATTATCTGTTCCACATATTGGCAGAATCTACTGCAAAATCCCCACAATTTCCTGACCTGACCCGAGGAGTCCGACATCCGGACAAACGAATCAACCAGAACCACACACTACTCTTCGGGACTGCAGCAGCAGTCCGGGGTGAAGGCCAGCATCGAACGCCTAGGCCAAGAAGCCGCACGAACGTCGACGGGTAAAAAACAATAGGAAAAACGGCCAGCAAACTGTGCGTGTGTGCCCGGACCCAAAGGAGCGATCAATTTTAGGATTTTTATTGCATCATACTGGGCCGAGCCAGAGATATTGCGCTTTCTGCGGGGAACTGACCATGCGTAGCGAGGGTTTCCCGAACTTTTTTTTTGTTCACAAGGAGAACGATAGACCGGTAGATTTGACCTCGTTTTTTAAGGTTGTGAAGGCGAAATGAGAAATATTACGGAAGTGGCATTTCTTTTACCACTCTTGAATGACTCTCCGAGATGTGCCGAACATTTCGTAAGTCTCGAAATCTTATTTGTCTTTTTTGTCTTTTTTTGTCTTTTTTGTCTTTTTTGTCTTTTTTGTCTTTTTTGTCTTTTTTGCCTTTTTTGTCTTTTTTGTCTTTTTTGTCTTTTTTGTCTTTTTTGTCTTTTTTGTCTTTTTTGTCTTTTTTGTCTTTTTTGTCTTTTTTGTCTTTTTTGTCTTTTTTGTCTTTTTTGTCTTTTTTGTCTTTTTTGTCTTTTATGTCTTTTTTGTCTTTTTTGTCTTTTTTGTCTTTTTTGTCTTTTTTGTCTTTTTTGTCTTTTTTGTCTTTTTTGTCTTTTTTGTCTTTTTTGTCTTTTTTGTCTTTTTTGTCTTTTTTGTCTTTTTTGTCTTTTTTGTCTTTTTTGTCTTTTTTGTCTTTTTTGTCTTTTTTGTCTTTTTTGTCTTTTTTGTCTTTTTTGTCTTTTTTGTCTTTTTTGTCTTTTTTGTCTTTTTTGTCTTTTTTGTCTTTTTTGTCTTTTTTGTCTTTTTTGTCTTTTTTGTCTTTTTTATCTTTTTTGTCTTTTTTGTCTTTTTTGTCTTTTTTGTCTTTTTTGTCTTTTTTGTCTTTTTTGTCTTTTTTGTCTTTTTTGTCTTTTTTGTCTTTTTTGTCTTTTTTGTCTTTTTTGTCTTTTTTGTCTTTTTTGTCTTTTTTGTCTTTTTTGTCTTTTTTGTCTTTTTTGTCTTTTTTGTCTTTTTTGTCTTTTTTGTCTTTTTTGTCTTTTTTGTCTTTTTTGTCTTTTTTGTCTTTTTTGTCTTTTTTGTCTTTTTTGTCTTTTTTGTCTTTTTTGTCTTTTTTGTCTTTTTTGTCTTTTTTGTCTTTTTTGTCTTTTTTGTCTTTTTTGTCTTTTTTGTCTTTTTTGTCTTTTTTGTCTTTTTTGTCTTTTTTGTCTTTTTTGTCTTTTTTGTCTTTTTAGTCTTTTTTGTCTTTTTTGTCTTTTTTGTCTTTTTTGTCTTTTTTGTCTTTTTTGTCTTTTTTGTCTTTTTTGTCTTTTTTGTCTTTTTTGTCTTTTTTGTCTTTTTTGTCTTTTTTGTCTTTTTTGTCTTTTTTATCTTTTTTGTCTTTTTTGTCTTTTTTGTCTTTTTTGTCTTTTTTGTCTTTTTTGTCTTTTTTGTCTTTTTTGTCTTTTTTGTCTTTTTTGTCTTTTTTGTCTTTTTTGTCTTTTTTGTCTTTTTTGTCTTTTTTGTCTTTTTTGTCTTTTTTGTCTTTATTGTCTTTTTTGTCTTTTTTGTCTTTTTTGTCTTTTTTGTCTTTTTTGTCTTTTTTGTCTTTTTTGTCTTTTTTGTCTTTTTTGTCTTTTTTGTCTTTTTTGTCTTTTTTGTCTTTTTTGTCTTTTTTGTCTTTTTTGTCTTTTTTGTCTTTTTTGTCTTTTTTGTCTTTTTTGTCTTTTTTGTTAGCCGAAATTGTCTCCAATCTTCTTTGCTAATTACCGCTTCTTGCAATTAGCTCAATCCCACACTCTGACCATCCCCTCTAAGCACAACGACGTCCTCAAATTAGGCAATTCCACCGCAAGTCCAAGTCCTTCCCGACACTTTCGGCCTTCTTATCGATTCCGGATGCGTGTTGCAAAAGTGCTCTGCGACGACTGCTGGTCGAGGCAGTAAAATTTTCATCATCATCATCAGCGTCACATACCCGGGTTGTGAATCTCCGTAATGAAGTGACACGAGGAAAGCTGAAATTTGTAGAAATTCTCTGAAAACTGAATTCAAGACATTGCTAAGTTTCCGGGAAATTGCCTTCAAACCATTATTTTAAATTAATTTCTAAATTTTCCCTTTCCTCCTAAGCGTCCCAAAATCATAACCGAAAATTGCTACAGTCCCGGCGAATCATGAGCAATTTTATTCACGTCAGGCGTGCAAAACGGGGATGGCCAAGTGTGTGACCGCCAACCATTTAACGCTGCCATCAGCAAAATGTGTTCCACTTGCGCTGGAAGACACAAAAAAACGAAAGAAATTGACCACTCTTTTGGTTTTAGATGGGTTCCGTTCCCCCTTTCCCCCTCTAACTGGAAGGCACGGAGGGGAAAAAATATGACACTTTTGCCTTTGGCTCGTCCGGAGAAATGAAATGTCCATCATATTTTTATTACTGCAGTCATATTGGACATGATTTTCGGGCGGGAAATGGTTCATCCTCCAGGGAGGACAGTTGGTCGTAGGGGTGCCTTGGAATTTTTTTTTAGATTTTTTGAACCATATAGAAAGAAAAAAAAATAAAGTGGAAAGTTTTTTGGAAAATGCACAACATTGTTGAAATTAGACTGTTACAAATTTTATTAAAAAAATTTGTTCCTAGGAGTGTCAGCAAATTATAAAATCACTCAATTTTCAAAAAAAAAGTGCATTTTCCTGCATTGAGCTTTTTATTCCGCATGTTTGGACTCGTTTCAAAATATTGCAATTATAATTTTTATACTTTTCCACATAACAATAAAAAATATTTGCAACGGCCTTAAAATAGTATACTAAAACATATTTTATAACTCAATAACCTTTCCAACCTTTAAGAAATTCGTAAGATATGATTGAATGACAGATATTAATTAAAAATCGAAAACAAGAAATAAAAATGAACTGGTCAAGCTTTTTAAAATTCAAGCAAAATAAAACAAAATTATGGTAGTGTAACATTTTGAAATTCAGACATATTTTGGAATAAAAAAAAAGGAATAATTCTTCTAAAAATGTGTAAATTAACATCTATAATCAGTTAAATCACTAATACCACATAAATTGAGGCAAAATTACATAGGATAAGAGGGAAAATGTAATCATCAAATAATTCAACCCTTCAAAAAAAAAAAACTTACTGTGTTTGATAACAAAACCAAGTTTCAAAATCTATCAATGCTAATCCCCATTTTTTTCCAAAAAAAAATTGATTTTTTTAATCATGTTTACATGTTAACAAATCTGAACTTTATTATAGCAGAAAAATAATAATAACCTGAAACTTTGACAATCATATTTTAAGTATTTTAGCCCTAACTTTGAGGATCAGGGGTGCCCAAACTTCAAACCACGAACAAAAATTGATTTTTTTTCATTATATTTCCTTTTATTAAAATTTAATAAACACAGAAAAACAAATGATGGTGTAATATTCATCAGGAAATGGTGACAGATTTTGTGGCAAAATAAATGATAAATTTTACCCCAGAAAATGATGAATTTTCATCAGTTTTTGATGAATATTCATCAGGTTCACATTTTTACACATTTTTTATGTAATATTACGCAAATAAAGAGGTAATATTCATCCAACCAAATTTTCAACATTCCAAAATTCAACTTTTTTTTCTGTGAATATTTTGAGGGTCTAAAATTTAAAAAAAAATTCCTGTGATCGATTTTTATAAATTCAATTTATTTTATAAATTCATTATTGTTTCAAATTCATTTCTAAAATAATAGCTTTAAGAATTTGATGGGAAAATCTGAAATAACAGAAAACAAAATTTGTATTTGTTAAAAGGGAAACATAATAAACCTTATATTGTTGACTTCAAATGAACAAAACTAAGTTCAAATTCGTAAATGTTTAACTGTGTTATTACAAAATAAATTTAATCTTTTTCAAGGGATATACCAGGGCATAATGGCAAGGTTGCCAAGAATAAGTTTTATGTGTTGTTAAGGACAATTTTTGTTTATTTCAGATTTAAAATAATGCTACAAAAAAAGAGTAAAAACTATAAACTAATGCTTCAGCTGAGAATATTTGTTGGCAAATATAGAAATATTACACGGTTAATTCTCCGCCAACTCAGGGGTAACTTTTATCCCTGATCACGAATCCAAGGTCCGGTTTTTTTATATCTCGTGACGGAGGGGTGTTACGACCCTTTAATTTTTGAATATGCGGAAAAAGAGGTGTTTTCAATAGTTTGCAGCCTGAAACGGTGATGAGATAAAAAAAATTTGTGTCAAAGGGACTATAATGTAAAATTAGACGCCCGATTTGATGGCGTACTCAAAATTCTGAAAAAACGTATTTTTCATCGTATTTTTCATCAAAAACACTAATTTAAAAAAAAAAACTCTGCCAATTTCCGCTACTTCACTGTAATTTTTTTTGGAGCATGTCATTTTAAGGGAAATTTAATTTACTTTTCGAATCTACATTAACTCAGATGGTTCATGTTATTATTTAGAACAAAATTTTTCATTTAAAAATTTCGTGTTTTTTTATTACTTTGCAGAGTTATTTTTTAGAGTGTAACAATATTCTACAAAGCTTTAGAGCAGACAATTACATAAATATATAAACATAAACAGGTTCCATAATTTTTTACAGAAAAGTATCGGAAAATGGCCGAGTTTTCAAAACTTTTTTAGTGTTTTTTTTTTCGAAATTTTGAGTACGCCATCAAATCGGGCGTCTAATTTTACATAAAAGTCCCTTTGACACCAAATTTCCATCTCATCACCGTTTCAGGCTGCAAATGATTGAAAACACCTCTTTTTCGCATGTTCATAAATTGAAGGGGTCGTACCACCCCTCCGTCACAAGATATCAAAAAACGGACCTCGGATTCGTAATCAGGGGCAAAAGTTACCCCCTAGGACAAAGTTTCACGCAAATCGAAGAGGGGTCGGGTTAACTTTTCCCGATTTCGTGTGAGTTGGTAGAGAATCGCCCTCACACAAATTTATGTGACTAAAATTTTTAATATGAAATCAAAAAGTACATTACAGAAATTTCAATAAAGTGAAGAAACCCAAACAAAAAAAAAATAAGAAAAAAAATGCATTTTATGGTCCGATTTTCAATTTAAAAAAATAAACATTTGTGAAATTTCTGATCTCCAAAAAAGATATTTTGAAAATATCAGAATCAAGACAGTAAAAAGAGCGTTATATTGAATATCTATATAATAAAAATTACAAGCCACACAACAAAATGATGGTAATATTCATCAGGAAATGGTGACAGATCTTGTGTAATATTACTTCAGAAACTGATGAATTTTCGTCAGTTTCTGGTGAGCATCACATTTTTAACACAATTTTTATGTAAAATTATTCAAACAGAGGTAATATTCAACCAACCAAATTTTCAACTTTCCAAAACTCAACTTTTTTGCTGTGCACTGCCCAAACCCCTCTTCGATTTGTATGAAGCTTAGTCCTAAAGGGTAATTTTTCTACCCAGATCACGAATCCGAGCTCCATTTTTCAATGCACTGCATCATCGCCTCAAAATAGAACTTTTTAATTCGAAATTTGATTTAACTTCTAAATGGGCATTTTAAAAAAATATCAGTTTTTGAATACTGCTAAAAAATAACAGTTTCAAATCTTACGACTACACTCTTATGAATATTAAAACCTTAATGAGTCCTAGCTTAAAAGATGTCATTTTTGCCAAACTTGTGACTAGAATCCAGTGAACAATTCAGAAGAAATTTCAAGTGATGACCATTTAACGGGTGGTGCACGCAGTCGATCATGCACAACCAGAAGAGCTGCAGAAGCTGCAGATGGAATTGGAAACTTTGAACAGTTGAAGATTCAGGACACAAGTGTCGAGACGATCAAATGGATTGAAGCCCAAGATTTCTGTTTTGGTGAGATCTTTCCATTTTGAATTTCAGAAGATTCATTCATTTACACTGACATACAAATTTCTTATACTATTTCTTATTCCTGATTTTCTGTTCTTGTTTTGCTCCCTAACATCTCTCTTTTGCTCCCTAACATCTATCTCTTTTATGTCCTTGTGAGGGGATCATCGATCCATCCGCATTGACACACTATCTTTTCATTATTCTTCTTGTCTTTCTTCCTCTATTTCATTGTTTTTTCACACTTACTACCAGTCTTTGTGAGGGGATACTGAGCTCGATTTGCTCTCCATCCGCATTGACCTTTTCTCATCTTTGATTTTCCTTTTTATCAGTACACTCAAACCCCGATGGTTTGACACCAACTGTTGTCAAACGAACGGGGTCACGTTTTAGTTTGACACCCCTTTTACACGGAGTTCACACACACTACTAAACGTTTGTTTTGATAGTGTACGTGAGTGCCGTGTAAAAAGTGACAGTTCGTCACTTTTTAGTTTGACTTTGACCAACCAACGGGGTACAAACTAAAAAAGTGTCAAACGAAAAAGTGACCAACCACCGGGGGTTGAGTGTAGTTAGAATCAAAGCCGGGGATTGGGGAGGGAGCATCAGGGCAGTGGACAGTATGCTGTAATGGCGGAGACTGGATGTGGGTAGTGGAAGACCAGAACTACGTCACAAGGGGGAAATAGTTTATTAATTATACAATTCTATGGGATTGTCTAATTACTACATCTATTGACCTCTGTCAGTTTCCAGCTGTCTGCCGCGCCCTTTTAGGCCCCCAACAGGGTGCGAGCCCTGTTTTTCAGCTTTGTCAAACTTTTTTCGGAGTTATTGGAGGTTACTGTCGGAAGGAGATTCTCATCCCCTGAGGACACCGTGAGTGATTTTGCTTGTTCGCGTCCAACCACCCCCTTTTGGCCCTTCATACGGCAGTAATTTGAAGATGCTCGCCTTAAGTCTGAGCCACTGTAATTCTAGGCAACCGCTACATAGGTCATCCTTGTGGCCCTATTGGTTATCACATCAAATCAAATCAAATAATTTTTGCCAAACTTGTTACAAAATCTTGAATGGTAAATAATTAAAGATAATTAGGTAATTATAACGAGCAATCAATCAATTAAAACTTATTAATAAATTAATTAATCCTGAATCCTAATAAAAATACACATTTTGGAGTAATCACACATATTTTTTTTGAAAATAATTTAAACAAAATATTTAAAAATCAAAAGCGTTGCTCAATCTTGAAAAATTGTTTCAGATGATATCTTGAAATTTTACTGAACATCCCTACCCTACTGACCACCGCGTGTGACATATTCCGAGTGCTGATCACTCGGGGCACCAAACCATAACCACAGCTTGAGTTCGGTGCTTGAGTTAGTGCATTTGTACATGACCTAAGGCCATCGCCCCGGTTGGGGCCAGCCAACCAAAGCGAGCGCACAATCCCCGGAAGGACACCATTTTTTCGCACATTACGAGAAAAAAAAAGTCGAAAAAGAAGAATATTCAAAAAAAAATTCCGTAACATTATGTCGTTTGGACGTGCCCGGAATTAACCAGCTCTGACGGCTTGGCTAAAGGAGGGATGGGTGGGGAAGTTAAGTTGGGTGAAAAGCTGGCGGGAAAGTGTTCATTTATAGTCGTTTGATGGAGCACCCTCAAGCGGTCAGGTTTAGCGAGGTTTGCAATTGACACAATCTAAAGGGTTAGTTTGTTGATAATTTGGTTGTTAATTTTCAATGATAGAATTTTCATTGAAAGTGGTTTATTATGGTAGTAGATCTAATTTGGGCAAAATTCTATAACGTGAAAGTGAACCACAAACTTGTGTGTTCATAATTAAAATCGTCAAACTTGCAATAACAATCTATTGTGAGCTCTTTCCAACTTTGAACACAATTTCGCTAACTTAATAATCTTTCCGCTGGTAAGTACCATCAAAGCTGGTAACATCAAAACATTTTCCCGGAACCAAACCCGACTGCAATTTCATATTCACATCAAAGCAAAGCTCTATTTCTGTTTCAAATAAAACACAAACAAACAGCATTTTCCCATCAAATACCATATCTGCACCCCAATTTCACGCAATCCAATATGTGCTCAAAAACAGACACGCAAAAAAATTGGAAGCTTTTCCACTGGGAGCTTTTCAAGTCCGACTTTTTTACCCACCTCGATCCAACCTCGATCCAATCTCGTTCACTCGATTGCCATCCCGAATCGCAACCGAGCCAAAATCCTATATCGAAATCTCATAACACATGATTAAAATTTAATTCTACACCAGTTCCGGTGGTAAAGCCTTCACACGAAACGAACAAACGACCAGCAGGAGGACAGAACTTGGAAATTCCCATTGATGCAAATTTGATCGTGCTGGTGCGTGTGCTGGTGTAAGTGTGTAAGCCTCAAACTGACAGTCGGAAAACTTCATTTGTGAGTGTGTGTGTGTGAGTTGGTGTGTCTGTTACCGTGGAAAGCCTCAAATTTACCCCAATTTGAGCCGTCTGCGTCCAAACGTCCACTGGACACGAACTTCTCCGTATTCCATCCCTAGTTCTAACGGAGAGAAGAAAAAACATTTTTTTTTTTCGTTCTGTCCCTTTCTAAATGTGATCTGCACGCGATTGCTATCTGCTGCACTGCAATTGTCGTGGAAAACGTGCGACCAAAAAAAAACAGAGAAGAAACCAGAAATGTTGCAACGAAACGGAAATAAAATTTAATTAAAATTAATAAAATGGAATAAAAACGCGTTGGTCACATCGTTGGTGGAGCTTGGCTGGGTGACGTAGGACTATGTATTTCAGTTGTTATTTTTGTTTTGTCTTTTTTATTACAATTTTTTTATTGAAATTTGCAGCATGAAAAAAAAAGCTTTAAAATATATCAAACTCACAACAAATAACCCTTTTTTTTAAAGCGTAGTCCTACGTCAAATCACATTTCCAAAAAGTCGTCTCAAGGATTTCACTCACATCGTTGGTCGGACACCAGACCCACTAGTAGGGCACCACACACAAAAAAAGAGGTGAGCAAATGATAGTGTGTGAACCGACCTTCCAAATGGGCGAATAAAAGAGCTTCCGAACCTGACCGGAATTGAAACGTAAAAATGAAGCCGAGGTGACTCGCCATTTTCACTGGCGTCCTTGCTTCTTGGTCATTTTTAAGGTGAGGGCGAATTTGCTCACTGTGGTCGGAAAAAACATGAATCCAAACGAGATTATGGTCAACTAGGGCGGAAAACGTGAGTTTTGAGAATAAAACCGGTTGGAATGAACTGGTTTATTTTATGCCGCTGTGAAGAAATAATTAATCCAGTACAAATGTAACTGATACAGTGGAATGGAAAACCAATAAACGATCAATAATTATGAAAATGGTATTCAAACTAACCAACAACCGAATAAACCTAATTGCTGAATTTAATAAAAAATTTGGGCAAAATCAATCTACAAAAAAATATTTTTAAAAGCATTCGTAAGACAAACTCAATTTGTTTAGAGAATTTCGCAAAATGCATTGGCACATCCCCTACCATTTGGTACTTGATGCTCGAATTTTACAAAAATTTACATAAGTTGTTTTTTCAATTTTGGGCCGATTGCATTTCATGAAATATTGATAAAACGAGATGCAAATGAGTGACTATAACTTGATTTTCTCTTTAGACGGGCTTCGATTAAAAAATCGCCGAAATCAATTTTTCAACCAATTTATGATCTTTAAAAAGCATTGGAAAGAAGAACTCTTAAAATTTTTAGAAAATTTATGGGTTGGAAGTTTTACTTGTTTTAAGTGACTTTGCCAATGTTTTTAAAAAAGTCCACCAAAAACAAACATAAACTAAACAAGATAAATGCAAATTAAAATACTAAAAATGAAACAAGAAAAACCCTAACACAAGAGAGGTAAAGTTTTTCGTAGCACAAAAATTGCTAAAAGTGACCTCCTGAACATGGGAAAAATAAAAACATTCGAAAAAAAAATTTAGGCAGTACAGGGTTAATTCAGAGAAATTAGCGTGAGATTGATTTTTCACATTCAAAAATCTAATTACACACATTAATTTTTGTGAGCAATCATATGTTATGAGTTGTTGTTTTAAGTTAACGCAGTAACAGCATTTACAAATTTAAATTTAGTATTCTTCTGTACATTTGTATTTCTTTTTTCAAATTATTTATTTCAAAAAATATAAATTTCGAAAAGAAAGTAAACAATTAAAAAAACTAATATTTAAATGAATGTGAAACAATAATATTTATCTAAAAAAAAGTTTAGTATAAGTTTTTTTTCAGGAAATTTAATAATACTTTTATTTTTAAATAATCAGGAAGCAAGGTTGCTAAACATAAATTCCTGGTATGTTTTTCAGAAAAAAAACTGTTTTTAATTTTAAGAGTTAAAATATTACTAGTAAAAATATTAATATTATGTAGAAATAAAAACCATTACAATATTTTTTTGCAATTGAAAACTGTTCAACACATGTTAGTTCAAAATTTTCATGCATTTGAATTAATTAAAAAAAATATTTTCAAAATATGGAAATTAAGAAGCACAGCACTACAAGAAATGTTTGTTTTCATTTACCCCACTTCTGTACACATTTTTTTCGATTTTTAATTTTTCCTGTGTTATTTTGAGCAACTTTTATTTTACGAAAAAAAATACATTATTCTTGTTTCAGGCCGTTGCAATTTTTTTTTTAAGTTTATGTCCCTCGACGGGGGGGGGGGGGGTGGAGCAAAAAAAAATATAAAAATTTAAATTACAGGCCATGGTATAAACATTTCAAAGGTCCAATTAACCAAATTTTCAGTTTTTGCTTTTTGGGTGTTTTTTGATACCCCTGACTAAAGGCGGTTTCAAAAACACCCAAAAAGCAAAAACTGGAAATTTGGTTTATTGGACCTTTTAAAAAAAACTCAAGATTTGTATGTAAATGTGTTTTAAAATGCAGTTGTTTTGCAATCATTAGTTTTCAAAGTATCCAGGTATTGAATATATTATTTTTTTCGCCAAAAAAAAACTTTTTGCGGTGCTGTACTTTGGAATTTTACAAAAAATGAAAATATTTTTTATCGATCGCAGACATGCAAGAAATTATTTTAAATGCAGGAAAATGCATTTCAAATTGTTTTCAGTTGGTTATACTTCTATTTCCTTTAAAATTATGAAGTTTTGTGAAAAAATATTTTTTGCCCCCTGATTTTCGAACCAATTTTGAAGGGCGACATAAACTATAAAAAAAATGCAACGGCCTCATTTTTAAGTATTTTATTTTCTTGTTTCGTTTATGTTTGATTCTGATAGTATTTCGCATAATCTATCACCACTTTTAATTACCTATTGCCAATTTTGTTTTCTTTTTCATGTTTTAACAGTCACTTTTTAATTTTTGCCATGTTTTTCACATGTTTTATTCAGGATGGTACCATCATAATTTAAATAGTAAAAATGCGTGGAGGCATTACAAATTTTTGCATACTTATCTTTTCTTAAAATATAGAAATGTTAGCAAGAAAAACAGCCAAAATCTACCCCAGAAAAAAATCCTTTTTTAAAACATTGGCAAAGTAACATAAATCAAATCAAACTGAACCTTAAATTTCCTTAAATTTTAGAAGTTCCCCTTTGCAATGCTTTTAAAAGTACAAAACTGGTTGAAAATTATTTTTTTGCGAATTTTTAGATCCACTATCCAAACATTTTTTATTTTTTGCAAAATCGAATATATCGAAAATAAGTTTTTTTTAAATATTTTTGAGGTTGGGCATCCCTGCTTTGAAAATATGAAATTTGTGATTGAAAATAACTGTACTGGTGAGTAATGTATTTTAGAACACTTGTTCCATTCCAATGTTGATTCCATAGATTATTTTGCAGAAGTCGAGGGACATAAACTTAAAATACAAATATTGTCCATACTTTTAAATCTAGTCAGAATATTGGAAAAAATTAAATGTTTCTGCTAAAAAGGTGAAATTCACCAAACATTGAATGCATTTTAAATGCATTTTAAATTAATAATTTCTTCAACATTTTAATTAAATATTACATAGAAAGGAATGCTTTTGGTGCATTCAAGCTATAATTTCCAATTCTTGCTTCTTTCAGAGTTTCTATTTCGGGTTCTCAATTCACTACGTCAATTATAAGTTGTTCAGCTTTAAATTGCAACCTTTCGAATTTGGTTATAAATTCACTCTATTGTTAGCGTTTCAGCTCGCGTTTCGCGTCCAAAAATAACCTCACCGCTCTTTCGGCCATCGTCGTGGGTGTGACGCGGTTTTTTTTCATCGCCTGTACCAATTTCAATTTATTTCCCCTCCACGAAGAACTTCCAATTTCGATAAATAAGAAGCTTTTCAACGCTCAACGTCCAAAATGGATTCCGGAACCCATTATGATCGAATTCATGGGAAAATAACAAGCCAAACCTCTCGAGCCAAGGCAAGGAAGCAACAAAAAAATCACAATTCATTCCGGCTACCACATCGACCGTGACAGGACCATCAACACCCACCACCATTGACACAAGCTGAAATGTTACGCCCAAGGATTGCCGCAGTCAGGACGAAAAGGATTAGCTCCACGGCTCACAATAGGCTGGTGGGGGTGGGAGGAAAAACGGTCGGTGGCGATTTCTGTAAGAAAATTACAATGGGTGTCCCCTATCGCGATAAAAATTTCAATTTTCTTTCCAATTTACTTCCAGTCAATGGCAGTTTTTACGCCTTTTATCGGTTCGAGGTTTGGTCGAGCATGGCTTGAGAAGGGGGACACGCTCGGACCCTCAAGAAGTGGCGCTGGCTTAGCTGGGACGAGATTTTGAGAGTTTTTTTTTTTTTGCTTCCTCACTACCCGGGCAGACGGTAATAACAAAATTCATGCCATTTCAATAACAAATACTGTTAAAATAATAAAAAGTGTTATGGAATATTCTTGCAAAATCAATTTCTGCATAAGAGTTAAATAACAGTTTATGTTATCATACCAAAATTTGTTATTGGTCTGATATTGGGTGAAAGCCAAAACAACTTTGGAATAACATTTTTTGTTATGGAAAAATAACTCACACTGTTTTGGGATGATCGGATTAGTTGTTAAAATTACAAACAAGAAAACAAAGATTTGTTCGAAGAATAACTAGAAATGTTATTAGTCTGTTATTACAATAACAGTCCAATAACAAAAAAATCATAACGGCGAATAACAAATCTAGCTATGAATAACATAAAATGTTATTGGCCTAGTATTTTCAAATATCAAAAAATGTTATTCCCACGTTATTTCCGTCTGCTCGGGTATCGGCACGGATTTGGGGACGTTCGTTTGGAGAGGTTTTTCTTTCTTGTTTGGTTTACCGCAAAATCTACTTAATAAAGTGAAGGTTTTTCTGCAGCGCGAGGGTTGCTTCAAGTAATCCTCGATTTCGTGTTTGAGAGTTTGTTTTTGGTCCGGCACGATTAAAGCTCGCAATTTTCGTAAACGTTTGATGGCATTTTGAACTTTTTTGGTATTTAGGGTAGTTGAGATGTTTCTGCTGAATTGAATACGAGTAATCTTTGTTGAACTGTTATTCATAATTTTTTTTCACTGCATTAAATTACTTACATACTTTGAATTTCTGATGATTAATAACATTATTGCTAAAAATATTTCCTAACATTTTCCTAGTGGATTACCAAAAGCTAAAATTGAGGTTCGGAAATCATTTCCAAAGCAGGGAAAACGCCCTTTATTAGAGCTCATTCATCCCTGCCAAATTGCTGCCACGTACGCTTCGCTTAAGCTTAAACCTTAATTTCCCTCACCACAAAAAGCAGTCAACTCCAAGTCGAGAGTTATTTCCGTTTATTTAATTTCAATTTATTCCGTTGATCCCTGCATGGCGTAATACAATTCCAGGCTCAGATTCCACATCCCGGAGAAGGAGTTGCTTTGGCAAGAAATAATAAATATGGACTCCTGGGGATCTACGAGGGGGGGAAGGTTGGTTATGTCACGTCAAACGTCAACCGTCTGTGGGACGAAATGAGAGGGCGCGCGCGCAAACCCCCTGGTGGAAATGAAATAATATTAAATGAAGCCCAGCTTCGGCAAAATAACGAGACGTTGACGGTCTCGCCGAGGACGATTGATTGGAAAAACTCAGGGTTCGACTCCCCGGGAGTGGGAGCGTTGCTTTGGGGCAACATTGTCGTCGTCGCCATCGACGTCCTATTTTTCTTCTTTTTATTTTTCAATTTAAAAATGGCTCCCACAATCGTCAGAGAAAATCCACGCCCGATCGACCCGAGCTAAAAAAAATGAACGGGATATAATAAAATTTTATTTCGAGCTCTTTGCTCCAATTACTGGAGCCTTAATTGAATTTCGCACCACTTGGTTGGGGGCAGCCAGCCAGCCATCATCAGCCGCAGCCCTAGGAGAGTGCTCGGGAAAATATCAAGTTTTATCTCTGCGACCGAGTGATTTTCCCTGTTTCGATCAAAAGGATCACTGGGATTTGCGGGGGCGACGCCCGTTTGTTTGTTTGTGCACTCCCAGGATCGAAATGGGTTCAACTTTATCGGGTTGGGTTGGAGAAATGTGGCCACATCTAATGTAAAAGTAAATTCGGGGTTCACGACGGATTTGAGAAAAAAAAAACTCACCTAAATTTAAACTTGAACAAAAAAAAACGCTTTATTTTAAACAACAAGTTAAGTTTTTACTCATGCAGAGTCCGGCCACACTCAAGAATCCTTGAAAACGGTTTAATTCAATGGAAGAGCCGCATTAAGGAAACCTCTTGACAAAGTTCACAAGTGCTTCGCCAAAAGACTAATCTCCACTTGGAGTATTCTTGTGCGACGAAAGTACGGCAAACTTTTAAGCTGCTTTTATTTTGATTGTATTCACTCTCAGAGCATGCAAAGGTGATGAAAAGTTTTATTTCGTAGAGTAAAAATTAAGATGATAATTTAAACCTGTATTTTTTGTTTACATATCACGCATTTTTTTTTTATTGTTTTCATTAAAAGTGATTTGTAAAAGATTTCTGTTTTCATAGAAATTCGTCAGTTCAAAATAAAACACAATTTTAAATAACCATTAAATCTGTGGGGTGAGATTAGGTCATACAAAAATGCTTAAATTTGTATGACCCAATCTCACTCCTGATGACGGTACTTTAAACAGATGCACTCCAAATTGTTTATTTGTGTATGGAATTCGGAATGTTTTGGAACTGGATCCTTAATTGATCCTTTGGAATGCATTTCAAAAGTTCAAAATTGAATGTTTGTTTGACTAAGTTGTTTTATTTTTATTTGAATGATCATATTAAGTATACCAAAATATACTTTTATGATAATTCTAAAGAAAAAGATTTTTTTTATTATAAATATAAATTTTCAAATTGAAGAGTTAAAAAAATTAAATTGAAAACAGCATTTTTAATATATTTTTTTGCATTGTTTTTATTTGCCTTTAACTTTGTAGGTACCTTTCCTGTGAAAAAAAGAAGACATTTGTCATCGGTTCCTGGACCTTGTACCTAACAGGAGCTGGCGCTTTGCATTTGAATTTTAAATGGGATTTAACCCGTTAAAAAAGATTTTTCAAAAATGTCACCTTTTGAGGCATTTGGCCAATGAAGTGTTTATTTTCAACACCATTGGCGTGTAGTCCAGATCCTTGCGCATCTTTTGGTATATATAACATTGAAATTTGGAGCACCCTGGAGCTCGGTACAGACCTTCAAAGTTTGTCATTTTTTCGAAAAATTGACCCCAAACTTTTGTTTCGTAAAATCGCAATAACTTGTGATGTTTATAAGCAAACCCCTTATGTTTATGTATCAAAATTGTTGTAATTGTCTGTTCTACAACTTTGTAGAACATTATTACACTCTTAAAAATAACCCTGCAAAGTTAGAAAAAAAACACGAAATTTTGAAATGAAAAATTTTGTTCTAAATGAAAAAATGACCCTTCTGGGTTAATGTAGATTCGAAAAGTACATTAAATTTCCCTTAAAATTACATGTTCAAAAAAAATAAAAGATGAGCAACGGAAAATGGCAGAGTTTTTAAAACTTTTTTAGTGTTTTTTCGAAGACCCACATTTCTATCTCATCACCGTTTCAGGCTGCAAATTATTGAAAAACACCTCTTTTCGCATGTTCAAAAATTGAAGGGGTCGTACCCTCCGTCAGGAGATATCAAAAAAAGGACCTCGGATTCGTGATCAGGGACAAAAGTTACCCCTTAGGACAAAGTTTCACGCAAATCGAAGAGGGGTCGGGGCAACTTTTCCCGATATCGTGTGAGTTGGTAGAGAACAGGGGGGCGACATCTATAACTCACTACAGGCAGCTCAACCGCAGCCATCATCAGGTGTCAATTACGGCACCAGAACAAAAGAGAGCTGTCATTTACGGCACCAAAACAAAGCCAGAACAAAATAACAGTTGTTCATTACGGAACCGGAAGCAATGGTGGCCGACAGCTATAAAGTCAACTTCGTTGCATTACGGAACCAAAACAAAGCAACTGCGCACTGTAAAAAAGTACAAAAACTGCTGGCATAAAATTGAAAGATACTGATTTTTTTTTAGTAGTGTATGTTTTTGTAATGATTTTTCTCAATTTATGTTCATAATAAACTACTAAAGTTTATTTATTTTATTTATTTGATTTATTTATTAACCTTATTTAAAGTTGTACTTTTATCACATGAAACGTTTTACTTAACTACTTTTTCTATTGAGGTTTTGCAGCGCGACTGTGTTTCAAATGTAGGTGGCGCCAAAATGAGGTTACTTGCCAAAAATCGCATTCCTTTCTGCTGGATTGAAGAACAAAATCGCTTATTTCTCATGATTTCCTGCAGCAATCATAATGAAACTGGTTGCAAAAGACGAGAAAATTTTTTTGCTTTAAAATAATAAACATCAATTTTTGGGCGCGCAAAAATGTGTGACCTTTTTCTTTAAAAAACATGTTTTGGAACACGAAAAAATTAGTTTCCCCGTATATATCAATGAAATATACAGTTATATAGTTTATAACAGATGTGTTAACGTATATTCAACCATTTTTATTGATTTTTGACAGACTTTCTTGCCAAATACTCCAAATTACTATCTTTGATAAATTTACAGTTTTCTCATAGAAAAATCAAACAAATTTTGGAAAGTTGTACACCAAATTGTTGGAAATAATTTTTCTCATCCAAATACGGCATAAGTTTTGTAAAAATGTTGATTATGGAGGAAAAAACACATTTTTTCAAAAAATCATAGGTTTAAGCTATTTGATCATAGGTGGCGACATGTGTCTTTTAGCTTTGCTACAAATTCTCAATAGTAATTAAAAATTTATATTACAAAAAGAATGAAATATAAATGAAGAAAATGTTTTTACTGTGCGCAGTTTCCGAGCAATATCAATCTCAACCCCCAAAATGGTTGCCTTTAGCATCCCCTTGGCATAGAATTACCCTGGTAGGAAATCGTTCATTCATTACGTAGTGCGTTTTTTTTAATGTTCGGAAATTTTGTAACGGATCAAAAATATAAATTTTTGCGTTACATAATAAAAAAACGCTCCCAAAGTAGTGTAAATTAGAATCTCATTAGTTTACAAAAATGTAGATCAATTGTTTTCGAATCTAGAAAAAGATGCCAGTGGTTATGTTACACATGACCAACATGACCAAGAACTTCGCGGTAAGCTATTACAACACTTTCCCTATTCTTCTTATTTTTAATCGTTTTATTTAGGATTGCCATGTTATGGTCACCACTGTCGAAATGGCGAAACCTTCCTTGAGGGCACCGGTCACTCTAGGTCCTAGGCCCCTACGAAATTGGTTCCAACCCCATTGCTTCATTTTGCTATTCCAATCAGTAGATCAACATTAGCTTCATTTAATGCATCAAACATCCTGTTTATTTACATTTCATTACATTATTTATTACATGAATAATTGAATGAAACCAGTTTTGTTTTTTTTTATGATTTGAACTCGGTTATTCCAAATTTCGAATAATCGAACATCGGACTATTCAGTCTGCACTGAAATGCTAAAAATATACTTTATATTTTAAACATGAATGACAGAACAAAACTTACTTATAACTTGGAATTAAACGGAGTTAAGAAGAGAAGAGAATTTTGAAATTATCAAGAAGCCAGTTGACTAACTTGTTCCTAAAAAATGATTATTGCTCTAAAGTTCAAAGAAAAAATATATTTTTTAATTAATACATCTGTAAACATTTTAATTTGCAAAAGAAATAAACATTTGTAGTAATAAACACTGCACAGTGGTCCAGATCGCAAAATTAAGTGGAAAATGGATTTTCCGAAAAATGGTGACGTTTTGGAGCTTTGGTGTCTTCAGAAGAGTTGTTGCAAATGGAAAGGGGCAACTTTTGGTTTGGTTCAAAATTAGGGTGGTTCACGATTAGGGTGATTTTGAAAATCTAACTTTTCAGGAATATTTTTGGGAATTTTTTTGTCTTCTAGAAAGTTGATGGGCTTGCCAATCCAAGCAACTTTGTCGAAGACACCAAAATTTTATCTCGTAATCTACGCCTTCTATGACCAAATTTATAAAAAGCATCTGAGCAAACCTTCAAAAATCAGTTTTTTGAACGTGGCAATTCAGGGTTAACTTTTAGAGAAAAGTGATATTCGGAGCACTTTTAGAGCTCTACAAAACAAACATTTTCATTTTTTGACATGTCAATTTGGACTTAAGGGTCAAAAGTTACAGCCATTTTAAGGTAAAAAAGATGCAAATTTAAAACTTAAATATCTCAAAATGGCGCAAGCCAAATTTTGAGCACTAGGTTGCATTTGAAAGAAGAGATCTAGCACTACAAACGCTGAAAAAATCTCAGGGGTGTTTTTCTTTAAACTTGAGATATCTTCATTTGAAAAAGTCTAATTTTCAAGGGAAAACCATATGGGACCACCCTAACGAAATTCGAAAATTGTCCAAATATATGTTTTTCCATGTAATTTTGCCCGCTAAATCTGAATCTGCCCTCAGAATTGAGCCAAAATGTCAACAAATCGATTTTTGGTCATATTTTGGGTTTAAATGATAATTTTACATGGAAACCCAAAATATGACCAAAAATCGATTTGTTGACATTTTGGCTCAATTCTGAGGGCAGATTCAGATTCAGCGGGCAAAATTACATGGAAAAACATATATTTGGACAATTTTCGAATTTCGTTAGGGTGGTCCCATATGGTTTTCCCTTGAAAATTAGACTTTTTCAAATGAAGATATCTCAAGTTTAAAGAAAAACACCCCTGAGATTTTTTCAGCGTTTGTAGTGCTAGATCTCTTCTTTCAAATGCAACCTAGTGCTTAAAATTTGGCTTGCGCCATTTTGAGATATTTAAGTTTTAAATTTGCATCTTTTTTACCTTAAAATGGCTGTAACTTTTGACCCTTAAGTCCAAATTGACATGTCAAAAAATGAAAATGTTTGTTTTGTAGAGCTCTAAAAGTGCTCCGAATATCACTTTTCTCTAAAAGTTAACCCTGAATTGCCACGTTCAAAAAACTGATTTTTGAAGGTTTGCTCAGATGCTTTTTATAAATTTGGTCATAGAAGGCGTAGATTACGAGATAAAATTTTGGTGTCTTCGACAAAGTTGCTTGGATTGGCAAGCCCATCAACTTTTTAGAAGACAAAAAAATTCCCAAAAATATTCCTGAAAAGTTAGATTTTCAAAATCACCCTAATCGTGAACCACCCTAATTTTGAACCAAACCAAAAGTTGCCCCTTTCCATTTGCAACAACTCTTCTGAAGACACCAAAGCTCCAAAACGTCACCATTTTTCGGAAAATCCATTTTCCACTTAATTTTGCGATCTGGACCACTGTGCACTGTGACTATCAAAGTATTGTGAAGTAACAGCTCAACAGAAAAAAAGACAATAAAACTAACTCCACAAAGCCAGATGAGAAGTTATCCAAAACTCATGATGATATCAAATGCTCTTCAAGCGGATTCTCTACTCTTCCCGAGCACTAGAACATCGACCTTTGACATATCGGGACGTTCTCGAAGGGATGGAGTGGTGCAAGACGCTTCTCGGTTTTATTTTGTTCCCCCGCTCGTTCATCGATGAGCAGCAGAAACACTCGAATTTATTTCATTCGATCAAATTTGGACGAGTTTAAAATTGAATTTGGTGCTACCCACTTTGGCGACCGGCGGCGGATCAATCGCATTCAATTTGTGGGGTTGGGGGTGCCTTTTTTCGAAATCGAGTTGCCATTTACCAGCGAGCGATTCGTCGATGCTAATGGAGAAAGCAATTGGATGATTGGGGGAATTGATAGAGGGAAAAAAAAAAGATTAAACGTGTTTCGAGTTTAATTTAATGGTCTAATCTGGGGCCTTTTTTCCAATTTGGGAAAAAAGCTTTGATGTATAAATTTCGAAATTGTGCTGGATCAACTCAAAGTTCAAACTGGAAAATGTTTCGATTTTTTGCGTCACGTGCGGATTGCGTTTTGAAAAATGAAACAGGAAACTATGTTTCGTAACAACATTTAATCCTTTTGAGAACCATCCGGACGTTCCAGCTGGGACAAGTTCAACTGATCCTTTTTGCCCAGCCTTCATGACCCACATGCACCAGAGTCAAGACCCTTCCCCTCCCCGGAGAGACGATTGGTTCGTCAATATTGAACACATTTTTCCCCCTTAACCCTTGCCTTCGACCGGGGGTGATCTGATTTCCCGGGCATCCAATTTTATACGTCTTCGAATGTGAAAAGTACACTGAGAGAGAGAAAAAAAAAGAAAAAGCTTTCGATTTAATCTCGCTGCGACATTACTTATTTAGACCCCTTTCCCCCGGCTGGGGGGGTGAGTCTGGCCTCAAGCAGTTTCTCAGTGTTTGAATCCCAATAACTTTCGCAGTGGGAGAGGGGGTTGGGGGGTGTCCCAGACGACGGTATCATCAACAACAATTCTTTCTCTCTGGTTCTGCGACTTGGGTTTATGTGTGCCCTCGACGTATTAAAATTTTGGCCTCTTTGGCTAAAATGGGGAAATTTGCGTAAATTTTTATAAGTAATAGATTTTAGGTAGCTTGTAAATTTTAAGCAATTTGAGATTTGATTAAATTTGTCTAAAATTTACCCCACACTCCCCTTCTTCTGTAACAGTGATTCCTACTTGACGGGAACTCGCAGCTGGGGTTTCTCAACCCTTTTTCCTTGCATCCCTAGGGGGGGCAGTGGGAAGGAGGGGGTGCTCGATGAGAGCCAAAACGGAAACTTGACTCCAACTACAAAATGTGTTCATGTGTGTGTGTTGTGCGATCAAGCTCAACTGTAACTGAGAATCTGTGTGTGTGTGTGTGTGTGTGTGTGTTTCTGTATATGGCACATCTGAGTCCTCGCGCATTATTTTTTATTTTATTACAATTCATGTGCTGTTTTATTTAGTTTGCTATAAAATTTACTTCACGCTCCCTCTCTCTATGCATCCCAGGCCACCCCCCAGGGCTACTGGCTCACTTTTCACTGGTTTGTGCAAGCTTCAGTGAGGGTTTAATGCTGGAAGGCACGGAGAGAAATTTGTTTTTACTACTCACATTTTAAAATATTCCTTAATTTTAGATTTTGCCATAATTACCAAATAGTTTTTACAGGTTGTTTTTGGCTTACTGAGAAATTCTCTGAGTTTTCGTTCATTCGTTTTTTTTGTATTTTTATTTTTAAATGGTGCCTTCAGTATGCCCAAAAAAGCCATTTTGCATCATTAGTTTGTCCATATAATTTTCCATACAAATTTGGCAGCAGTCCATACAAAAATGATACATGAAAATTCAAAAAAAAAATTTCTGAAGTGTTTTAGAGGACATCAAATGCCAACATTTTAGACATTTCCAGAACGGGCAAAGCCATTATTGCCATTTTTAGTTAACTTTTTTGAAAATAGTCGCAGTTATTCATTTTTTTTAATTTATACGACCCTTAGTTGCTGAGATATTGCCATGCAAAGATTTAAAACAGGAAAACTTATGTTTTCTAAGTCTCAACCAAACAAACCACCATTTTCTAATCACGATATTACAGAAACTAATGCTCCGATTTTCAAAGTTAAATTATGAAACATTCGTGAAATTTTCCGATCTTTTCGAAAACAATACATTCATTTTTTTTTAATCAAGACCAAGGGTCCAAGTGAACAGTTTTCTTCCTGGTTCCCGTAGGCATGAACTCTGTTCACGTTTACGCGAACTCATTTTTTTGAGTGTTGATGTTGTGTTCAGGGCTTGCGAAATTTCGACTTTGTTTGTGATAGCTGACAGAACACTCCAATCATCTTTACCACGACAACCTGATTTTTACATTCTACTTTCGTTTCACACACAAAGGAATGAGTGCTACGCAAAGTCACTCACACAATCATTGTCTTCCTTCCAGGAGAAAAATCGCTTCGAGAGCGGTCGTTTGACATTCTACCGAGATTCCGATAATCTCTCCAATGATAGCAATCATATGATTTCTGTCACCACGCAGCATACACTAGGAAGAGAGAGACAAAAACGAGAGAAAGAGCACGTTGTCTCGTTCGGGCGGCTGCTTGAGTGGTGCTCATTTTTCGTTCGTTTCGTCTTCGTGTTTACGTTCATCGACCGTCGCCAAGCAATGACGGTCATGATAGGCGTTGTGTGTCAGCGATCAAATATCGTTTTGGGAAATGATCGCTGACAGAAAGTTCTATCGAATATCGAGCAGTCCCGTTCAGTGATAGATCCCTTTTCAAGCATTGGTTGTGTTATCATCAAAATTCCAAAACATTTGTGATAACATTGATTTTAAGCAGTATAATAAATGATCAAAACAAAGGCGATTGCTAACTATTTCCAGACAGCTTTGAGCGACATAACGCAATCGGTCTCTCTGAACCATTCGCTGTACTACCCGAATGGAGTAAAAGCGAGAGCAAAGAGAGAGAGTATTCAGTAGCGATCGGTGTGGAAGTGACAATCGGTAGAAAACGGTCAGAGCAGTTTTTCATCGCGTTCTGTTTGTGATCGCGAGTTAATGAGTCTTTTTAGAGCAATCAGGACCCTTGATCAATACTAACATTTCAAAAAAGTCAAACATTCAAAATTAGGCCCTTTATAAACAAAGTTAAAAAAAATATAACGAATTTTCTCAGCATTTCAAAACAAAAATTTCAATAGTGGGCAAACATGGGCACTTATTTTAAAAAACGAATGATTGCGACTATTTTCAAAAATAGTTACCTAATAATGGCTATAACTGAAAACGGTGCACTTTATCAACATTTCACTATATTACTTTTTGATTGCAAATTCGAGTTAACATCGAAAAATAAAGTTGAAAAAAAATTGCAACCAATGTTGAAAAACCCGGTATTGATTCAAAAAATCATAACTCGATCAAAGGTTGGCATTTGATGTCCCCTAGAACATTTCAGAAAATTAAAATTAAATAAAAATAGTGTTGTTTTTTGCAAATCATGTTTTAGTGACAAAAGGTGAAATTAAAAATCACCAAAAAAATTTTACCTCATTTTTTTCAGTGTAGTCCTTATTCATACCTACAACTTTGCCGAAGCTACCAAATCAATCAAAAAATTCCTTCAAAAGATACAGATTTTTGAGTTTTCATATATAAGTTTTGTATGGACAGCTGCCAAATTTGTATGGAAAATTGTATGGACAAACTAATGATGCAAAATGGCTTTTTTAGGCATACCTAAGGCACCAAAAAAGTTTCAGCCGGATTTTAAAATACAAAAATTAAAAAAAAATACCGGTTTCGTATAAATGTGCTCTTATTTCTAAAATACATTTTTTATTGGCTAGGACTTTCAGCATTTCCAGACCGTAATTCAAAAACACATTTCTCTCCGTGAAAAGTCAACAACGACTGGAACAAACATGGACGATGAAAATATTGGCAGCAAAACTGTTTTACGAGACGAGACCATCCTATTATGGGAATAGCACCAGAATGACCTCACAATTTGGACAATGAAGTTGAATAAATTTAAAGTTATTATGCTGTCCGGGCAATTGTCGTTTTTTATATTGTGATGTAAATTTAAATTTGATAATTACAAATAAAGTGGTTCAGCAAATTTTGACGAACTTGTGAAATCTATTGAATTTGAGTCATTTCATGAAATTGAGTACTTTCTGAGAACTTCCAAACATTTGAAACACAAAAACTCTTCTTTTTGATTGAATTTTTTATCAAAAATACAATAAAAAGAAAAATTAGACTTTTTTTAAACATTCAACAATTAAAAATAAACCACTTATTTTCACAGTGCTCTTTGTGCAGGATATACTATCACTGAGTCATCACAACTCAGCGAGAGTAGATGATTTTGACAGTGATTGAATACCGTTGGTACATGATGAATCTGCAACAAAATTTTGTGTTTTATGGCAGAATGCGATTTACTCGACACGACTAAGATATTCACAAGCGATAAAATTAAATGTTTTTGCTCGGTTTTTCCAGTTATTGATTTTTTTTAATTAATCCAAAAGCAAAAATTTGAATAAATGCAATAAGAATTTTGTTTTTCAGCTAACAACAACCTTTTTTGAAATATGACAAGCATGGTCTCAGCTGAACCATCACCGTCAGAAATATTTTCAAACAACAAAGAAAATCTCCAAACATTCCTACAGGTTTGCCCTCCCCTTTCCTTTTTCCATCACTACAAAGTCAGTCGTAATAAATGACAAACAACTTTTTCTCCTCCCTCCTCTATAATAAAGCTTCCACCAACTAACTGGCAGATTTTTCCCGGTAAAATCCGTGCCCAACAACTCCAACTTTCCAAGAAAATGGCAAAACTTGCATCACGAATTCCTCATTCGAATAGCTCATTCCTGGAAAGTTTTTTATCAACCGTGTTGCAGCTTTTTCGAGAGAGACGGAGTTCAAAAGTGAAAAGTTTGCTCCTTTTTCGTTCTCTCCCTGTCGTCTTGCAGCAGCACAACAAATAATTGCATTCCGTCAAGCTCTCGGTTTCAGGAGGAAAAAAGTTACGAGAGTGTGGACTAGTGCATGTTTTGGGAGCGAAAAAAAAACACCTCCTCAATTTGCTATGCTGCTACTGCTGCCATATCGTTCACGACGCTTCAAGATGAAGTCGTTTTTTTAAGGGGAAATTGATTGTACCGTAAAACGGGGTGACATTGATAGCAAAATTTAATTCGTAAGGAATGGTTTGGAATGATACTGACAGTGGTAGAGAAGTGTTCAAAGTACTTCAAGAAAAAGATTAAATAAAATGATGGAAAGTTTAAAAAGTTTGTTAACTATAATTGAGAAAATGACGATGAATTTGATTATTTTAGCATTTTCAAAGTATTATGAGTTCGAATCGGAAAATGGAATTAATTTTTTTTACGATTTTCCACTTGGGTAAGATATAATTAGCTTGAAAATAAAAAAAATTCTTTAAGAGACATAATTCGGAAAATTACTCTTATTTATATACATTTTCAGTAGAACAAACGTGATTGTTTTTTTAATTAAATGTGAAAAATTTTATTTCGTGCTTCGAGTTCAGTAAAAATGCTATATTAATTGATTTTTTTATTAAGCAAAAACTACTTTTTTGCAATTCCGTCGTGAAACTACTTACTTTTCCTGTCATTCTTGAACGACGAAATAGTCTACTTTTCTGTACCAAAAATAACAGAATCGAATAGCAACACTTTTCAAAATAAATGCTGAAAAGTTCTACTTTTCAGCACTGAAATGGGTGCTGAAAAGTTGAACTTTTCAGCACTTGTTTCGAAAAGTAACACTTTTCAACATTTTTTTGATTCAAACGATTTATTGACAAAATACATGAAAATTTGACATAAAATTTCACTCAATGGGTGTTTTTCGGAATTGCAAAAAATGTTGTATGGAACTTGTTGCAAAACTTGATTTTTTCAGCACTCTTCGTATTTATCCAACTCGGTGAACCTCGTTGGATAAATGTACGACTCGTGCTGAAAAAATCCTCTTTTTGCAACTTGTTGCATAAACTACTATTAAAGAATTTTAGGCAAAACTCTGCCCGTGTTACAATTTTCCTAAAAATTTTAATGTAGTTTTTAGTTGTTTCAATGAAAATATCTATTTTTGGTAATATGTTTTCTCCCTGAAATTTTGTAAAACTTTGCATAAAATTTATATCAATGCCGATTTGATTAAGAATTCAAAAATAATTTATTTTAAATGTGTTCAAAGCTTTCAATAAAAAAAATAAGCAAAATTTTAATGTCAAAACCTTGTTATAAAATTTAAGATGGTCTTAAATTAGAAAACGTAACATAATTTGTCCAAATTAAATGAAAAGGTCAAGTCTTTTCATCTAAAACCCAGATTGGAAAAAAGGATTATCCATCCAAACTCATTATCACAATTCGTTTCTAAGGATTAAGTCAAAATTATTGCAAAAAAGTGCTAAACTTTTCTCAACTTTTTCAATTTAAAGTTGGTCAAACTAGGCGTATTTCAGTTTTTTTTACCAGTGTCCAAGTATGTTCTCTCTCTTCTGAACAAAAAAAAATTCCAAAAGTAGAAAAACTTTAAAACCAGGTTATCTTATTCTAAAATTCAGCCTTCCTGAAATTGGAATTTTTACAGAGTTTTAAAAATAGCTTTCATTTTCAATTACATTTTTCAAAGAAATGTCAGTACTTTGAAATAATTCCTGGTGAACTAATTTCGCTCATTTTTTTTTTATTATAGAATTTACACATTTCGACAAAATCTAGCGAAAAACCACGGTCCATACAAAAAGTTGAAATTTTGTATGGAGAAACAGCCATGGAGGTGGGGGGTGGTTAAAAATTTCAAATTTGAGGGCCATGTAGTTTGTGCACGATCCCCTATGGAATCGAACCAGGAGTATTCACCTGGGATTTTCCAAAACTTTCAATTTTTCTTGTCACTTGGAAAGCTGCCAAATTTGACAAGCGACTCATATGGACAAACTCTGTTTGAGCAAATGAAAAGTTGAATAGAAAAAAATAATTGGAAATCAGACAAGCTAAGGGAGAGTTTCTCATCAGTTTAAAGGATGGATCTTGATATCTTGTCACACACATAATATCAAGAAAAAAAATTATAAAATTTCCATTTGCAGAAAACAAACAATTAATTCTGTCCTTTTTAAATCACAGATGATATCCAGATTACTTTTTCAAAACAACCAATGTGCCATGGGGTTCCTATGTACATATGACCTTTTGAAAAAGTGAGCGTGAAATATATTCATAAGACTATTTTAAATTCTTATTATTTTGAAAAATCACAATACACAGCAATTAGGAATCGCAAAATCAACAGTATTATTCGTTAAACATTTGTGGCCCTATTTAATTTTTCATTGAAAAAAAAATAGCAGTTGTGTTAAAAAACTAAGCATACGTAACGGTCCCTCGAACTTATAACAAGCAGTTTTATTTATTGTTAAGAGCATTTAAAAAAATCAATGAAATTACGAAGAAAATAGTTTTTTTCTTATGGCTTAATAATAACTTCTTATGTTTTTTTTTAAATATTTGTAAATTTAATTTCTTCTTATAAATATATACAATTAAACTCATCCGAAACTCATTTCAATGAAATTAAACAAAAAAAAATCCACAATCAGTGTTGCAAAAGAGTGATAGAAAAGCTTTCAATTGATTATCTCTGCACCAAAATCATCCGAGAGTATAGCGGCCGTCACTATAGCTTGTGAGATCTCTTCTTGTGTCTCGTGATTCCCAGCGATGTCATTCTCTCTCTATCACTCCTCCCCTTTTCCTCGACTATGCGCTCTCACCGCAGAGTCTCTCAATCTCTCCGAAAACTGCAAAGAGAAAACGCGAGATGGCGGTTAGGAGCCGACCACGCATGACGACCCGTTAAACTACGTTTGCAAAATTGGTTTTATGGTGGCTTTTGTGGTTGAACGCTGTTGCGGTAGGATGATCGTGGAAGCGGGAATGAGAGAGAAAAGGAAAATGTCAATCGCGAGTGTGTAAACACGAAAACGTGTTCGGCTATGTTCAGCGCTGAGAGTTTCAATGATTAGAGAAGAGCAGCTGTATTTGAGGCATGATTATTCAGGCGGGATAATTGTAGTTGCTGACATTTTAACAACCCTGTCCACAATAATTGTGGAAATTATTTTTTGGATGCTTTATAAGGTGAATTTTGGAAGGTTGCAAATTTGTAATTTTACCGGAATAATGTATAAAGAAATGGAATTCATCAGGAACTAATGAAAATTTCGCCAATTCCTGTCGTAAAACTACACACTTTTTTGACACAGAATCTGTCACCATTCCAAGGAGTAATGTTACCATATTTTTTTTACTTTGCAATATTTTTTTTTTTGAGGATATTTTTATAATTTGCCGTGCCGTCCGAGTTGCCCTGCTACGGGATGTGACGTAACACTCGAAAGTATCAGCTTGTCATAAAATCGTTCAAACTTGCTCTATCACACGCGGATAAAGTTTGCGCTTTAAAAAATGGAACTTTTACCTGTGATGCTTATTTTATCCACGGAAGCTAATTTGTTGATGAAAAGCATGGAGCAGGAGTTTTTTTGTTAGTTGGCACCAAACTATTTCGGCATGAAAAATAACACACGCAAAGTTTGGAATGGTACTCTTTTTTCTTCCTAGTTTCAGCTTCCTTACATTTTGGCTGGCTTTAGATTTATCATAAAATATTTATAACCCTGGTGTGTCTTGCTTGGGTGGTGAGTGTTGCAAAAGGGGGTGGTGATAGGGGTAAGACAATGTATGAGAAAAGTTAAACCCGTTTTTCGCACCGCTCAGGATGTGTGGGTGTATGTTCCGGAAATGGGAAAAATGAAAGTTAGATACATTCGAGTGCATTTTCCACCGCGCAGGATGCGGGGTTTTTTGGATAATATTCATGCCTTGTTTTTCCTTTCTTTCCCCCCTGCGGGGGTTGGTTGCTGATTCCAGTTTTGCTGCTTAGGTGACAGTTCCATTCGTCTTCATGAATAAATTTTCCGAGCGTGTCGGGAAATTGGAAATACGTACCTGGAAAAGGAAAGAGAAAAAGGAAAGTTGAGAATTTCATTTTATTTGATATTAAACATTTGAGCATTTTCTATCAACTGTGAAACTAGTCATTTTTCTGAGAGGAACCCAAATACGAACCCAGCATCACAGTTATTCGATGGTAATAATACATCGAGGTACACCATTATTATTCCAGTCAATGCATCGCGAAACCTTCTTCCTGGGGACAATTCCCCACAAAATAACCTCGATGCACCTCGAGGACACAAAATTTTCCTCGCTCCTTTGAGATTTCCGACATCGACGTCGCTGAAGCAAACAAGTAATTCCGTACAACTTTCCCAAACGAAAGACACGGGGAAAAACACCACAAATACCCTCCCTTGAGGAAAATTCCACTCTCCGCCTTTTGCAGCCAAAGAAGAAGAACAAGAAGTAGGACATGCTCACAAAGCACCCGCAGCAGCATCCCAATGCCAATGCTGTTTTCCACCAGCCCAAGGGAGGTGCATGCATGCGTTTATGCTAGCGAGCATATTTTATGGCTCGCCTCGTTTGAATGTTTGTGTTTGTGTGCTTGTGAGTGCAAAAACTTGCCGAGCCAGACAAAAACAACAACAACTACTAGGTACTGCCGCACTACTGCTGCTAGTTCCAAAAGCCGACTCCAGTAAATGAATTTTGTTTTTCCGGCCCACTTTGGAGCGCGGGGCGGAGGAGCTAAACTAGTGCAATGGAAATCGTTAAGGGGGGTTACTTTGAGCTACGTCATTTTTCAAAACAAACAAAAGGAACTAGAATAAAGCTAATTTCTGAGATTTTTTGCTGTATTGTTTAATAAATTGTCTAAAATCATGAAAAAGATAACTAAAAGCTCAAGTAAATTTAACTCATTAAGTGGCAAAATTCATAGCTATTCGTAGCAATATGAAAAGTGAAAAGTGGAGTTTTTACGGCTATAGTTTTGTGCTGAAGTAACTTGTTGCTAGTTTGTAGTTGGGTAATTCTCTACCAACTCACACGAAATCGGGAAAAGTTGCCCCGACCCATCTTCGATTTGCGTGAAACTTTGTTCTAAGAAGTAACTTTTGTCCCTGATCACGAATCCGAGGTCCGTTTTTTGATATCTCGTGACGGAGGGGCGGTACGACACCTTTAATTTTTGAAAATGCGAAAAAAGAGGTGTTTTTCAATAATTTGCAGCCTGAAACGGTGATGAGATAGAAATTTGGTGTCAAAGGGACTTTTATGTAAAATTAGACGCCCGATTTGATGGCGTACACAGAAAGAACGTATTTTTCATCGAAAAAAACAGTAAAAAAGTTTTAAAAACTCTGCCAATTTTTTGAATTTGTCATTTTAAGGGAAATTTAATGTAATTTTCGAATCTTCATTGACCCAGAAAGGTAATTTTTTCATTTAGAACATTTTTTTTCATTTTAAAATTTCTTGTTTTTTTCTAACTTTGCAGGATTATTTTTTAGAGTGTAGTAATAATCTACAAAGTTGTAGAGCAGACAATTACAAAAATTTTGATATATCAACATAAGGGGTTTGCTTATAAACATCACGAATTATCGCGAATTTACGAAAAAAAAAATTGAAAAAGTTGGTCGTTGTCGATCATGGCCGTTCATCGTCACCCGCGACAGATTTAATGAAAATTTAATGAAAATCTTAGTTCCTAAAATTGGTAAGAATTGGATAGTTATTGCCTCTACAGGTAAAACACGGAAATAATTGCTTTTCTCCATACATGTTGATGATTTTTCCCAAACAAACTTCAAGCGAATAGAGGACGGAGTTCCCGTGGTCAGAATATGCTCAAGTTTGGAATTTAGCCTATTGATGTACCAATCTTTGATTTCAGAAGCCCCGAAGAAGCTTTTTTATGATTGAAATCATAGAATTTATTGATTACCATTCACTGGACAGTAGTTTGTAGATAGCATTAAAGCATTTTATTTTTTTATGTTTTTTTTTGTCCTTTGGGTTTTAAATCAACCACATTTATTTGTGCGTTGTGATTCAGATTATAAATAACTTTCTTAGAAATATATTAATTTTGTTTTTTTTTTAATATGACCAAAAAAGCCTTGAAATATAATTTTTTTAATCATTTTAAAAATGTCTAAAAAATTAAAGAAAAAAACGGAAGCAAAGAAAATGACAACCACTCAATGTTCCTTGCTATATACGTTGTAGAGTTTCAATTAACAAACGCTGTTTTTTTTTTTTTTTTTTTTCAACTCCATTTAAGTCACTACAGCTAACTGGGTCAAATAGAGACTTCAGATTAAATAAGGGCTGACGATTTTGCAGCATAAATTTGGAAATCAGTGTTCTAATTATGTTGTTCTCTACCTCTCCTTTTTGCAATGAACTATCACCTATAACGTTCAAAAAGTCATTCTTACGCAAAATTGACTGAACTTTCCAAAAATCATAACTTTCAATAGCACACGATTGAATTTGACGTGTTAAAACTTGAAAAAACTGGTCGAAAATGGTCAAAATCATCATTTTTCAAAGACTTTTTCGTAAAATTCTGATGTATCGTGAAGAATATTTACAAACTTCTTAAGTAAATACATCATAATTTTTATGTTCGCCTGTTCTACTACTTTGTAGAACATTGGTACACTCTAAACAATAATCCTGCAAAGTTACAAAAATGCGTGATTTTAAAATGAATATTATTGTTCTAAATGAAAAAATCACCACCCAATATTATTGCCTCTCGATTTTTAAAGTTGAGTAACGGGAAATGGCAGCGATTTTAAAACTAATTTCTAGCTTTTACGCCATCAAATCAAGCGTCCTTTTGAGTAAAAAATTCTATCACTTCAAGGTTTCGAGCTGCAAATTATTGAAAAACGTTTCTCAGTAAAAATCCAAGCCAAAGGTTTTTAGATCCGGAACTGCCTCACCACCGTGAGAAAGGCAAAAGAAGATGAATTTTGTAGTTTCACAGAAAAAAATGATGGTAATATTCATCAGGAAATGGTGACAGATTTTGTGTCAAAAAAAAAGAGTAATTTACCTCTGAAAATAATGAATTTCATCAGTTTTTGATGAATATTCATCAGGTTCACATTTTTACTCATTTTTATGTTATATTACTCAAAAAAGGTAATATTCAAACTAAATTTTCAACATTTCAAAATTCAACTTTTTTTTCTGTGTTTCAGTAACTTAAAGACACATTCTTCAGCGACAAAAACGACACGCTTTTTTTTATTCGTTGTATTATTGGTCCAATCATCGATTGCAGCTAGATTAACAGTTAGAAATGTTCATAATAACTTAAACATTACTTATTTAATTGTATGAAACCAAAAAGGGTCGAGTTTTCGCTATTTCTCACTCCGTTGTAACGTCACGGAGTAATCAATGCGGCAAATGAAAAATTCGACTTAAATTTTTCATTCCACAGTCACTACTTGTATAAAATTCAATTTTCAATCCGAATCTGTATTTATATTTAAGTTTGGGACAGGTTTTGATATCATACGAGACAGAAAAATTTCGTGACGTTGTAACGCCGAAATGTGTCTTATAAAGTTTTTGCAACATTGCCCTGATTTGAACACATGACCAGTTCTACTACGTTCTGATATGTATGTAATTAAAAATCCGAACTCAATCGTTAATGAAAACGATTCAACGGAATTTCATCCAAATGGATTATTAGAGAAACGAAATGCAACGACTTAATTAGACCCAAGTGTTTATCGAAGCGTCATTCAAATAATGGCAACGCAAATAGTTAATTATATTACACCTCAGAGTGGTTAAATTTCGTTAAATTGGTCGAACATAACCGAAATTACTGGTCCCAAAAAAAATGTTCCTTTTTTCGCCAGACTGATCATGAATTACAGTGCAAACACCTTCACGTTTTACGGTTGAATAAAAACTCAATTATTCAGCTGTCGAAACATTTTTTTTGTAGGTAAAACTGAACTATGAATCCATCCTATTAGTTACAAAATGGCAATTACAACATTGCTTTACCAACCTGTAATAAACGGAAATAAAATTGATTGCGATTCGTAATTGCAGCCCTACCCATGTGCTGAGTACTGATTAACGATGTCAATTTTAAAAAGACTAATGAAAGAGCTTTAAATTTGCTTGGAGGAGAAACGAAACGAAATTTCAAAATAAAAGCACTTAAGCTTTAACAACTTATGGGTTATGGCGATTGTCCAAGCTCCATACAAAAAATATGTTGTTGTATTGACAATTGTCCACAAGGGGGAGGTTCGAGATTTCCAATAAAGTGTCCACGTGGTTTATGGATGGTCCCTATCCATTTTTCTATGCTTCCGGAAGTAACGCCTTGTTTACCCTATAGAACGCAGTAAGCCCAAAATAATTTGAAATAATCGGTTTGTCAAGTTTTACCATCCCCACCCAGAAAAAAACAGCATAATTTTACCATTATTTTTAATATTTCACCCCGTCCAACGGTGTGCCTCCGCACAGCTTCAGTGGCACCAGGTACAATCGCTGGCTGTGTGCGGACCGTTTTTCGGCGGCAGCCAACTGAGAAAATACCTGACATGAATGTCTAATGAAAGCTTTCCTCCACCCTGGTGGTAGAACCTCCTCCCCTCACAGTTATTGTTTAGTCACAGCCTAGTTCGTTTGGCAAGTCATTTCGAATGCAAACCAAGATTGTGTTGGCTCTACCTACCCACCTACTGTCTAGCTTTCAACTGTTCAACTGTGTGTGTTTGTGTGTACGATCGATTAAAAACAGAACTCACTTAAGAATACCACCGGGGATTGCGTTCAAGTTGGCTGTACGTGTGTACCACACTCCAACACTGGAATATTTGTACCAGTGGCAGGGAAAGCTAATCATATTTGCACTTTAATTAGATTTTGTTTTGCCGTGTTCGGTGAGAGTGCGAACGCACACAACCTTGAGATGATTTTAAAGGCGGAGTCGAGTTGAGATAAATATTCAAATGTGTTAATTCCCGGCAATTAGCACCCGTACCGATGTACCAAGAAGTAACTGGCTACAGGGGCTACAAATGAACCATTAGTACTCATTTAATTAACTCTAAGAACGTTTTGATTATGGTTTCTTACTTCTAGGTAAGCTTAATTATTATTTACATGAAGACGGCGCTGTTGAATTTGATTATTTTAAATCAATGTAATTCCTCTAAAAAAAGATAGTTGTGAAATTCTCCACGAAATCGTAAAAAGATGTGTTTGAAACGGCATTCAACAGATTTGATTCATTTGTAAATTTAAGTTAATTATGACGTTCGCGTTGTTTAAATTTATGCAAAAGGCAGCACGGTATGTCCACGCATCCTTCCTTTCGTGTTGATCTGTGAAATTTTCTCATTTCTGAAAATCCTCTCTGCGGTAAACACAATTCAGTAGGGCTGGCAGCTTTAACTTTTGTAATACATTTTCGGGTGGTCTCGGATGTTCTTCAGTATCAATTAAGACAACAAAGGTGTTTGGAGCCGGCTTGCTTTCATCAGACTGGCTGCGTTCTATGAAAGATTAGTTTAGATTTGGTTAACCCGTATAGGCCTGGGTGAAATTGGAATCACTAAAATGGCCATAACTCAGCGAAAACTCAACCAATTTGCATACTTCTTTATTAGTTGGACTCGTTAGAATGTCTATTTTCCGAAAATGACCCGCAGAACCCGGAAATGTTCCGGTGGCCGGAGATATTCCGGTGGGTCACTGGGTCAAACAGGGTCAAAAATGGCCATTTTTGGGTCCCGCACTATTTTGTTGATAGAAATCTTGGAAAAAAACACATTTTTTTCATGTTACGATCTTTGTTCTACCAACAGACAATACTGACCAATGATTTTGCACCTCCGGGGATGTTCCGGATTGAACGGGCAGGTTCCCTACCCCGGGGGAACCGGTCAAGGGACGGTCAGAAATAAAACTATTTCTATCATGGCAATATGGGTGTCAAAGTTCATCATTTTCAAAATCAAGCTCATCTTTGATCCCCAAAACCACTTTTGGACCGATCTGGCCACTTTGGGACCGGTTCCCGGTACTCCAGTGAAATCCGGAATAAGGCAAATTACGGGAATATTTCTGAACAATTTTTGACTGGGCAATATGGGAGTCAAAGTTCATCATTTTCAAAACAAAGCTCATCAATGATCCCCAGAACCACTTTTGGATCGATCTGGCCACTTTGGGACCGGTTCCCGGTACTCCGGTGGAACCCGGAATATGGCAAATTAGGGGATTATTTCTGTATAATTTTTGACTGGGCAATATGGGTGTCAAAGTTCATCATTTTCAAAACAAAGCTCATCCATGATCACCAAAACCACTTTTGGACCGATCTGGCCACTTCGTGACCGGTTCCCGGTACTCCGGTGGAACTCGGAATATGGCAAATTACGGGATTATTTCTGTATAATTTTTGGCATGGCAATATGGATGTCAAAGTTCATTATTTTCAAAATCAAGCTCATCTATGATCCCCAAAACCACTTTTGGATCGATCTGGCCACTTTGGGACCGGTTCCCGGTACTCCAGTGAAATCCGGAATATGGCAAATTACGGGATTATTTCTGAACAATTTTTGACTGGGCAATATGGGTGTCAAAGTTCATCATTTTCAAAATTTAGCTCGTCCATGATCCCCAGAACCACTTTTGGATCGATCTGGCCACTTTGGGACCGGTTCCCGGTACTCCGGTGGAACCCGGATTATGGAAAATTACGGGATTATTCCTGAATAATTTTTGACAGGGCAATATGGATGTCAATGTTCATCATTTTCATAATTTAGCTCATTTATGATCCCCAAAACCACTTTTGGACCGATCTGGCCACTTTGGGACCGGTTCCCGGTACTCCGGTGGAACCCGAAATATGGCAAATTACGGGATTATTCCTGAATAATTTTTGACAGGGCAATATGGAAGCCAAAGTTCATCATTTTCAAAACAAAGCTCATTTATGATCCCCAAAACCACTTTTAGACCGATCTGGCCACTTTGGGACCGGTTCCCGGTACCCAGTGAAATCCGGAATATGGCAAATTACGGGATTATTTCTGAATAATTTTTGACAGGGCAATATGGATGTCAAAGTTCATCATTTTCAAAATCAAGCTCATTTATGATCCCCAAAACCATTTTTGGACCGATCTGGCCACTTTGGGACCGGTTCCCGGTACTCCAGTGAAATCCGGAATATGGCAAATTACGGGATTATTCCTGAATAATTTTTGACAGGGCAATATGGATGTCAAAGTTCATCATTTTCAAAATCAAGCTCATTTATGATCCCCAAAACCACTTTTGAAACGATCTGGCCACTTTGGGACCGGTTCCCGGTACTCCGGTGGAACTCGGAATATGGCAAATTACGGGATTATTCCTGAATAATTTTTGACAGGGCAATATGGATGTCAATGTTCATCATTTTCAAAATCAAGCTCATTTATGATCCCCAAAACCACTTTTGGACCGATCTGGCCACTTTGGGACCGGTTCCCGGTACTCCGGTGGAACTCGGAATATGGCAAATTACGGGATTATTCCTGAATAATTTTTGTCAGGGCAATATGGATGTCAATGTTCATCATTTTCATAATTTAGCTCATCTATGATCCCCAAAACCACTTTTGGACCGATCTGGCCACTTTGGGTCCGGTTCCCGGTACTCCGGTGGAACTCGGAATATGGCAAATTACGGGATTATTTCTGAATAATTTTTGACAGGGCAATATGGATGTCAAAGTTCATCATTTTCAAAACAAAGCTCATTTATGATCCCCAAAACCACTTTTTGACCGATCTGGCCACATTGGGACCGGTTCCCGGTACTCCGGTGGATCTCGGAATATGGCAAATTACGGGATTATTTCTGAATAATTTTTGACAGGGCAATATGGATGTCAAAGTACATCATTTTCGAAATCAAGCTCATCTATGATCCCCAAAACCACTTTTGGACCGATCTGGCCACTTTGGGACCGGTTCCCGGTACTCCGGTGGAACCCGGAACAAGGCAAATTATGGGATTATTTCTGAACTATTTTTGACTGGGCAATATGGAAGTCAAAGTTCATCATTTTCAAAACAAAGCTCATCCATGATCACCAAAACCACTTTTAGACCGATCTGGCCACTTTGGGACCGGTTCCCGGTACTCCATCCAGTGAAATCCGGAATATGGCAAATTACGGGATGATTTCTGAATATTTTTTGTCTGGGCAATATGGATGTCAAAGTTCATCATTTTCAAAATCAAGCTCATCCATGATCCCCAAAACCACTTTTGGACCGATCTGGCCACTTTGGGACCGGTTCCCGGTACTCCGGTGGAACCCGGAATAAGGCAAATTACGGGATTTTTTCTGTATAATTTATGGCATGGCAATATGGATGTCAAAGTTCATCATTATTCAGAAATAATCCCCTAATTTGCCATATTCCGGGTTCCACCGGAGTACCGGGAACCGGCCTCAAAGTGGCCAGATCGGTCCAAAAGTGGTTTTGGGGATCATAGATGAGCTAAATTATGAAAATAATGAACATTGACATCCATATTGCCCTGTCAAAAATTATTCAGGAATAATCCCGTAATTTTCCATATTCCGAGTTCCACCGGAGTACCGGGAACCGGTCCCAAAGTGGCCAGATCGGTCCAAAAGTGGTTTTGGGGATCATAAATGAGCTTGATTTTGAAAATGATGAACTTTGACATCCATATTGCCCTGTCAAAAATTATTCAGAAATAATCCCGTAATTTGCCATATTCCGAGATCCACCGGAGTACCGGGAACCGGTCCCAATGTGGCCAGATCGATCCAAAAGTGGTTTTGGAAATTATGTATGAGCTTGGTTTTGAAAATTATCAACTTTGACATCCATATTGCCCTGTCAAAAATTATTCAGGAATAATCCCGTAATTTGCCATATTCCGAGTTCCACCGGAGTACCGGGAACCGGTCCCAAAGTGGCCAGATCGGTCAAAAAGTGGTTTTGGGGATCATAAATGAGCTTGATTTTGAAAATGATGAACATTGACATCCATATTGCCCTGTCAAAAATTATTCAGGAATAATCCCGTAATTTGCCATATTCCGAGTTCCACCGGAGTACCGGGAACCGGTCCCAAAGTGGCCAGATCGGTCCAAAAGTGGTTTTGGGGATCATAAATGAGCTTGATTTTGAAAATGATGAACATTGACATCCATATTGCCCTGTCAAAAATTATTCAGGAATAATCCCGTAATTTGCCATATTCCGAGTTCCACCGGAGTACCGGGAACCGGTCCCAAAGTGGCCAGATCGGTCCAAAAGTGGTTTTGGGGATCATAAATGAGCTTGATTTTGAAAATGATGAACATTGACATCCATATATCCCTGTCAAAAATTATTCAGGAATAATCCCGTAATTTGCCATATTCCGAGTTCCACCGGAGTACCGGGAACCGGTCCCAAAGTGGCCAGATTGATCCAAAAGTGGTTCTGGGGATCATGGATGAGCTAAATTTTGAAAATGATGAACTTTGACACCCATATTGCCCAGTCAAAAATTGTTCAGAAATAATCCCGTAATTTGCCATATTCCGGATTTCACTGGAGTACCGGGAACCGGTCCCAAAGTGGCCAGATCCGTCCAAAAGTGGTTTTGGGGATCATAGATGAGCCTGATTTTGAAAATGATGAACTTTGACATCCATATTGCCATGCCAAAAATGATACAGAAATAATCCCGTAATTTGCCATATTCCGAGTTCCACCGGAGTACCGGGAACCGGTCCCGAAGTGGCCAGATCGGTCCAAAAGTGGTTTTGGTGATCATGGATGAGCTTTGTTTTGAAAATGATGAACTTTGACACCCATATTGCCCAGTCAAAAATTATACAGAAATAATCCCGTAATTTGCCATATTCAGGGTTCCACCGGAGTACCGGGAACCGGTCCCAAAGTGGCCAGATCGATCCAAAAGTGGTTCTGGGGATCATGGATGAGCTTTGTTTTGAAAATGATGAACTTTGACTCCCATATTGCCCAGTCAAAAATTGTTCAGAAATATTCCCGTAATTTGCCTTATTCCGGATTTCACTGGAGTACCGGGAACCGGTCCCAAAGTGGCCAGATCGGTCCAAAAGTGGTTTTGGGGATCAAAGATGAGCTTGATTTTGAAAATGATGAACTTTGACACCCATATTGCCATGATAGAAATAGTTTTATTTCTGACCGTCCCTTGACCGGTTCCCCCGGGGTAGGGAACCTGCCCGCTCAATCCGGAACATCCCCGGTGGTGCAAAATCATTGGTCAGTATTGTCTGTTGGCAGAACAAAGATCGTAACATGAAAAAATGTGTTTTTTCCAAGATTTCTATCAACAAAATAGTGCGGGACCCAAAAATGGCCATTTTTGACCCTGTTTGACCCAGTGACCCACCGGAATATCTCCGGCCACCGGAACATTTCCGGGTTCTGCGGGTCATTTTCGGAAAATAGACATTCTAACGAGTCCAACTAATAAAGAAGTATGTAAATTGGTTGAGTTTTCGCTGAGTTATGGCCATTTTAGTGATTCCAATTTCACCCAGGCCTATACGGGTTAAAAAAGACTTCAATTTATTGTATAAAGACAGGCTTGACCAACAACTGCTAAACTCAACGCAATCGTCCATCTGCTACAATTTACCCAAAAACTTGGAACGCTTCTTTAATGAATTTGTTGACGAGAATCCATTCACCGCTAATAATTTCCTCCAACTGTGATATTTACGGCGGAAACATTCCCACAGCAGCAAACTTCCGGCCGGGACAGCAAAACTATTCCAGCAGCTGTCCCAAACACCCGACGACGACGAAAGAAAGGCCCGGGAAAGGAAAAGCTGGAAAAGCTTTGCAGGTGGTAATAATTATTTCATATTTCAGCAAATGGCAGGAAGCAGCCGCAGCAGCGCCCAGCAGACGGAAAGTTTTTCTTCCCTTCTGCGAAAAGGTAAGTGCCGGCAAATTTTCTCCTGTCGTCGTCCGGCTGGCTGTCCGGCGCTGTAAGGTGAGACGGAGGGGACAACAAAAGTGGGCACCAGGTCAGAAAAACCCTGGAAAAGTTTTTCCACGAAGAAAGGTCGTCGTCGGGAAAAGTCTTTCGCTCGCTTATATAACACACTGAGAAGCTGGGTCGGTCCGTTTTCTTGGCGAAAATGAAAGTTGAGAAGAAAAGAGCCTTTTGCGATGCCGGGCAGTGTTGTGAATAAATTAAAGAAAGTGGTCAAATCTCTACAAATCGGCCGATATTTTAGTGCCAATAGCTCAGCAACAAATCAAAAGGACAAAAATAAAAAAAGAATTTAAAATACAAAACTCAAAATATAGAACAACAAATTATGAGAAAACTTAAAAATACAAAAATGACAAATATGACAAAAATGACAAAAATGTCAAAAATGACAAAAATGACAAAAATGACAAAAATGACAAAAATGACAAAAATGACAAAAATGACAAAAAATGACCAACATGACAAAAATGACAAAAATGACAAACATGACAAAAATGACCAAAATTACAAAAATTACAAAAAAGACAAAAATGACAAAAATGACAAACATGACAAGAATGACAAAAATGACAAAAATGACAAAAATGACAAAAATGACAAAAATGACAAAAATGACAAAAATGACAAAAATTACAAAAATTACAAAAAAGACAAAAATGACAAAAATGACAAACATGACAAGAATGACAAAAATGACAAAAATGACAAAAATGACAAAAATTACAAAAATTACAAAAATTACAAAAATTACAAAAATTACAAAAATTACAAAAATTACAAAAATTACAAAAAATTACAAAAAATACAAAAATTACAAAAATTACAAAAATTACAAAAATTACAAAAATTACAAAAATTACAAAAATTAAAAAAATTACAAAAATTACAAAAATTACAAAAATTACAAAAAATACAAAAATTACAAAAATTACAAAAATTACAAAAATTACAAAAATGACAAAAATTACAAAAATTACAAAAATTACAAAAATTACAAAAATTACAAAAATTACAAAAAATACAAAAATTACAAAAATACAAAAAATAAACAAATTACAAAAATTACAAAAATTACAAAAATTACAAAAATAACAAAAATTACAAAAATTACAAAAATTACAAAAATTACAAAAATTACAAAAATTACAAAAATTACAAAAAATACAAAAATTACAAAAATTACAAAAATTTTAGATTAAATTTTCAAAACAACCTATCCCTCATGGGTTTCCTATGCAGAAAGAGCCTATTGAAAATTTAATCGAGAATTACAAAAATTACAAAAATTACAAAAATTACAAAAATTACAAAAATTACAAAAATTACAAAAATTACAAAAATTACAAAAATTACAAAAATTACAAAAATTACAAAAATTACAAAAATTACAAAAATTACAAAAATTACGAAAATTACACAAATTAAAAAATTACAAAAATTACAAAAATTACTAAAATTACAAAAATTACAAAAAGTACAAAAATTACAAAAATTACAAAAATTACAAAAATTACAAAAATTACAAAAATTACAAAAATTACAACAATTACAAAAATTACAAAAATTACAAAAATTAAAAAAATTACAAGAATTACAAAAATTACAAAAATTACAAAAATTACAAAAAAAAACAAAAATTACAAAAATTACAAAAAAAAAACAAAAATTACAAAAATTACAAAAATTACAAAAATTACAAAAATTACAAAAATTACTAAAATTACAAAAATTACAAAAATTACAAAAATTACAAAAATTACAAAAATTACCAAAATTACAAAAATGACAAAAATTACAAAAATTATAAAAATTACAAAAAATACAAAAATTACAAAAATTACAAAAATTACAAAAATTACAAAAATTACAAAAATTACAAAAATTACAAAAAATTACAAAAATTACAAAAATTACAAAAAATACAAAAATTACAAAAATTACAAAAATTACAAAAATTACATAAATTACAAAAATTACAAAAATTACAAAAATAACAAAAATAACAAAAATTACAAAAATTGCGAAAATTGAGAAAATTGAGAACATTGAGAAAATTGAGAACATTGAGAACATTGAGAAAATTGAGAAAATTGAGAAAATTGAGAAAATTGAGAAAATTGAGAAAATTGAGAAAATTGAGAAAATTGAGAAAATTGAGAAAATTGAGAAAATTGAGAAAATTGAGAAAATTGAGAAAATTGAGAAAATTGAGAAAATTGAGAAAATTGAGAAAATTGAGAAAATTGAGAAAATTGAGAAAATTGAGAAAATTGAGAAAATTGAGAAAATTGAGAAAATTGAGAAAATTGAGAAAATTGAGAAAATTGAGAAAATTGAGAAAATTGAGAAAATTGAGAAAATTGAAAAAAATGAGAAAATTGAGAAAATTGAGAAAATTGAGAAAATTGAGAAAATTGAGAAAATTGAGAAAATTGAGAAAATTGAGAAAATTGAGAAAATTGAGAAAATTTTCAAAATTGTCAAAATTGTCAAAATTGTCAAAATTGTCAAAATTGTCAAAATTGTCAAAATTGTCAAAATTGTCAAAATTGTCAAAATTGTCAAAATTGTCAAAATTGTAAAAATTGTCAAAATTGTCAAAATTGTCAAAATTGTCAAAATTGTCAAAATTGTCAAAATTGTAAAAATTGTCAAAATTGTCAAAATTGTCAAAATTGTCAAAATCGTCCAAATTGTCAAAATTGTCAAAATTGTAAAAATTGTAAAAATTGTCAAAATTGTCAAAATTGTCAAAATTGTCAAAATTGTCAAAATTGTCGAAATTGTCAAAATTGTCAAAATTGTCAAAATTGTCAAAATTGTCAAAATTGTCAAAATTGTCAAAATTGTCAAAATTGTCAAAATTGTCAAAATTGTCAAAATTGTCAAAATTGTCAAAATTGTCAAAATTGTCAAAATTGTCAAAATTGTCAAAATTGTCAAAATTGTCAAAATTGTCAAAATTGTCAAAATTGTCAAAATTGTCAAAATTGTCAAAATTGTCAAAATTGTCAAAATTGTCAAAATTGTCAAAATTGTCAAAATTGTCAAAATTGTCAAAATTGTCAAAATTGTCAAAATTGTCAAAATTGTCAAAATTGTCAAAATTGTCAAAATTGTCAAAATTGTCAAAATTGTCAAAATTGTCAAAATTGTCAAAATTGTCAAAATTGTCAAAATTGTCAAAATTGTCAAAATTGTCAAAATTGTCAAAATTGTCAAAATTGTCGAAATTGTCAAAATTGTCAAAAATTGTCAAAATTGTCAAAATTGTCAAAATTGTCAAAATTGTCAAAATTGTCAAAATTGTCAAAATTGTCAAAATTGTCAAAATTGTCAAAATTGTCAAAATTGTCAAAATTGTCAAAATTGTCAAAATTGTCAAAATTGTCAAAATTGTCAAAATTGTCAAAATTGTCAAAATTGTCAAAATTGTCAAAATTGTCAAAATTGTCAAAATTGTCAAAATTGTCAAAATTGTCAAAATTGTCAAAATTGTCAAAATTGTCAAAATTGTCAAAATTGTCAAAATTGTCAAAATTGTCAAAATTGTCAAAATTGTCAAAATTGTCAAAATTGTCAAAATTGACAAAATTGACTAAATTGTCAAAATTGTCAAAATTGTCAAAATTGTCAAAATTGTCAAAATTGTCAAAATTGTCAAAATTTTCAAAATTTTCAAAATTGTCAAAATTGTCAAAATTGACAAAATTGTGAAATTGTGAAAAAATTTAAAATTGGTAAAAATGTAACAATTGCAAAAATAATAAAAATTGTGAAAATTTTTAATGCGAAAATTTTTAATGCGAAAATTTCAAATGCGGCAATTGCAAAAAATGCAAAATTTGCAAAAAAAAACGAAAATTGCAACAAAAAATCTTCCCATCACTGCCTTTTTCCATAAGAAAAATCCTCGACTACAGCAACGGTGACACGAGGTGGCAATTTTCGCCCTTCAACCACTTCACGGAATTGTTGTGGGCGGTCGATTTGTTACAGGGAGCAGGGGGGAAAGGGACGGTGTTTAAGGAAAGTCCCTTCTCCTAATGGTGGCGCAGTACCTGTCGATTTTCCTGTGCTTTTTTTCTCTTCTTCAAAGATTTCCCTTCCTCTTTTTTTCCTGCCGGTCATCGTATTACGTCTCAGTTATCGACAACGACTTTGACACGCGGCCAGTCGTGGTTTGTGTGCGTCACGGGGGATGAAAGAAAAATCGTTTTTTTTTTTCTTTTTTTTTGTGTTAAGGGCAGGCAATGACGGATGGGAAGTGGTCAGTGTTGGGAGTTGAAGAAAGGTGGGGGTTGGAAAAGCATTATTTTTGTAACAGTGATTTTCTGAGCTTGACTGCAGCTTGCCGCAAAAGTTCGAGACTTGCCATGGTGATATTGAAATTTGCGTCCATTTGTCTTTCGAGGAGGAGGAGGAGGAGAGAAGGACCGTCTGATAATGAAAAAAGTTTGTTTTACGTTGGTTTTTTTTATATTTTGTTTGATCTCCGCTGGAATTATCCTGTTCGACAACTGTAGCGACATTTTATGACTGTTTCATTTGTGTTGTTATGTTTTGTGGTGTGTTTGCTGGCAGGAACTTTTTAATGACTTTGCATTTTGAAATGGGTCATTTCGACTCAAGTGTAAACAAAAAGAATGTTCAATATCAAATTTTAAATCTTTTCGAATCCTGTATAAAATTGTTGAAGCTTTCATTACATAAAAATTCTTTTTTTTTTCATTTATCGAAATTTGATATGATTAAATATCACTATTAAATGCATCTATTTATTTTTCAAAAAAAAATAGAAAAAACTGCTTTTTAACAGGAAAAAATGTATAATTGTTTAGTTCACTAAGGCTGGTACACATTTTGATTAAAATTTCTGTAACTCGAGGGGAGACAAAGAAATCAAATTAATAGCCTGATTTTCGAAATTTATATGTGTATGAGCAATTTTCCACCAAGCCATTTTGTGTCATTGGTTCACCCATACAAATCTCCATACAATTTTGGCAGCTGTTCATACAAAAATGGTACGTAAATATTCGAAAATCCGTAACCTTTCAAGGAACTTTTTGATTGATTTGGTGTCTTCGGCAAAGTTGTAGGCATTGTTGAGGTCTTTTGAAAAAAAATAGGTACACGGAAAAAATGATTTTTTCAATTTATTTTTTTACAAAACTTCAATTTACAAAAATCCGTATTTTTTAATTATTTAAATTTTTTGACAAAATTTGGGACATAAATTCAGAAGTATGGACCAAAATTTTGCCGACCAGTTATGATTTTTTTTTCAAAGTGATTTTTGTAAAAAAAAATAAATCTTGTACTTAAAATTTTTTGATCTCATTTTCTTTAAGTAAAATCGAATTTGCAGTCGAAAAGTACTTTACAATTTTTTTGATTAAGTGCACCGATTTCAAAATATATTCATTAAATAATGTCCTTGATTGTCCATTCCTGAAAATATTTTTTTCGAAAAGTTCAGAAAATTTGCTTTAAAAGGCATTTTAGAAACTGTGATCGTTCAAAAACCTGCTGATATGCCAATTCAAAACAATGCAGAAAGATTCTGATTTTCAGCACTGTAATTTGGTCCTGAAAAGTATGCCGTTTCGTCTCTCCCGAAGGTCAGGAAATGTTTACAGTTTCACAAATTTTGCATTGTAAAAACTTGAAATGAAATGTATTATAGCTTGAAAAGTTTGATAAAGATTATTTAAAAAAATATTGTTTTATCTTAGAACAAAAAATTAGCAAAACTTAAGTTCGAAATCAATTTTATAAAAAAAAAACTTAAATAAACTTGTGTCTTGAAAATCACTTTATTCTCAAGAGAAGAAATGTAAGTGCGTTTTAATTGAAATAAATTTAATGGATTTTTTTTTTACTCATTATTTTCACTGAAGATTTGTCAAAACAAAGTCATCAATAAATTCTGACTTAAGGTTAGACGGTTTGATAAATTTTTTTATCACTTATTGTAATATTTAAGAAAACTGTAAGTTTATTTTCGAAAATTAGGATGGTACAAATATTTTATTCAAAGGTTTTGTCACCCCCCCCCCCCCCCCCCTCCTTCCCACCCCTTCAAAGTTGGCCCGAAAAATCGGTGGGCAAAAAACATTTTTTTTAATCTAAATAACAATGGAAATTTATGTTCAATCAGCTGAAATAAATTTAAAATGCTTTCCCCTTCGTTTAGTATCATTTTTAAGCATGTTTGGGTTGATTTCAAAATCACCTGAATTTTTGTAAATGTTCGATGTTTTTTTTCGTAATTTTTTTTTTTGTTTTCGTCAAAACTTACATTTTTTGAAAACTAATGTTTGAAAAACAATTGAACTAGTGTAAAATGCATTTCAAAACACTTTTTTCATTCAAATGTTGAAACTATGGCTTGTTATTTAAATTTTTAGATTTTTTTATTTTTTTGTGCCCCACCCCTCTCGACCCCGGCCAGAGCCGAGGGACAAACACTTTGAAAAATATTGGCATCGGCCTTATGTTGAGTTCAACAAGGTTTCAGTGAATTTTAATTAAGAGTGCGACAAAAAATCTTTAAACATCGAATGCAGTTAATTTTTTATAAGCATGTTTTGTATTCTAGAAATAAAACATATTATTGATTTTTTCCCCTGTATGTATTACAGATAATTATTTTAAGTTTGCAATAATTCACGAGTTCTAAACAAAAAAAACAAAATTCAAATAGTATCAAATTTTTATTCCACGCCACTTACAATAAATTCTATAAAAAATCAAATTGTTTAAAAAAAAATCTTAATGGAAATCATTGGCAAGTTTTTGAAAACAATTATTTACTGTTGATGTTCTAGCATTTTTATGCCAAAAGAAAGTCTCTCTTAAAGAACATTATGCTAGGAAAATGTAAACTTATTATGCCGGAACTTGAAAAAAAATTATGAAATCACTAAATTTCAAATGTGATATACTGTTGCAGATAGGATACATTCTAATAAAAACACTATTTTAATTAGTTCAAGGAAATGGATAAAACTAAAACACTTTTTCAGAACATTTTCCATTTTCTTATCCCTGAATAAATTTAATTCAATTTGTTTCGAATGGAAAAAAAAATCTATCTCAAATTTCATATATTTGTTGCTTTTTGAAATCAGGTATAATTTTAAAAATAATTTAAAAAATGTAAGAAACAACTTTCTCTACGACAATAATTTTACCGACCTCTCCGATTTCCCCCTTTCCGATTCCGTGAAAAATAGCCGGAAATTGTTCCACGTCCGGAAATCCCGTCCACGTAGAGAGGTGAGTTTCGGAGAGGAGCAAAAAAACTTTTTCCGCGACCCACCAGATTTTCCCGGTGAGAAAACCCGCCCTTTTTCCTTTCTCGTTCGCCCCTTCGACGATGACTCGCCATAAAAGTATATAATTGAAACGTTTTGCAAGTGGATTTTCCAGATTAATAATTGGATTATGTGACTGGAAAATGGAGTGAAGGAAAGTTTATGCTTTGCGAGGTTCTCCTCTCCTGCCTCGATCCCCGTTTTGGAACGGGGAATCGGGAAAGTGGCACTTTTGTCGATGGCCTTTGAATGGGGAATGGGAGGAAGTGGTGCCCAGAGTGCTCGTTTGATGCGATTTATTACATTTTCTTATTACGGCCACTCTCTCCCGAGTCACGCGGCGGAAGTAAATTATTGACTTCCTGACTCTTTGGACGCTCTCTCTGGTGGATTATTGTAATTTGTAGAAAGTTTTTTTTTTTCCTGGTCGTGGAAACTCAAAGTTAATCTTGAGGGAGGGCTGAAATGGACAGTGGATCAAATTTTTCAATAATTTTTAAAACCAATTTAATATTGTCACATTCATCAAACATGATAAATTGTATTTTTATCAACATTTCTAACAAGTTAAAAATATTTTGAAAACCTTTATTGTTTGTTTTTCATAATAAACATTATTCAAAAGATCTAATTTTCCCACTGTGCAGCAACTTTTCGTCCTACTTTAGCCAGTGCCAACGCGCAGTCAATTCGATTACCGCGACGACAAGGACACTCCCCCCGCGAACCACACCTCGCTCTGGACAAGGACAAACTTTGGCGTAAAGTACGCTGCCTGAACCTGTTACACGCCCTGGACCTTACCATTTCCCTCTCCAATTCGTCTTTTGCTATATTTTAGCCAAAAAATAAAGTTGCAACAGTCCGAACAGAAACATATTTTTCATTTAACGGGCAAGTTTCACTCTTGAGGAAAATGTCCTTGAAGAAAAAACAGGAGGCAAACTTGTTTTCCACAAATAAAAGTTGCCAAATCCTGTCTCGAGAAGCAAATGGCAAATGAAAAGCTTGTTGGTTGGATGAAAAAGTGCTGCAAAGTTTTGGTCACTTGTGAGAGCTGCCGCAGAGAAAAAGTTTTGAGTAAAGTACACGGAAAAACACAAATAAAATTGAACTAAAATCAATTAAAAATAACTAAAAAGATAAAATTTGAAGCTTCAAAAATTCAAAACTGTACAAATGACCAAACCAGTCAAAAAACAAAAAAAAAGTGCTCAGCTAACAACTGAATAACAACAAAATAAAAAGGCAAAAAAATAAAACCAAAAAAGACAAACTTAAGAAATATAACCTAATGAACCGATACAACAAGCAAAACCAATTGATTAAAAAATCAAATCAAAAATTACAAACAGAACAAACCGGATAAAACAGAACAAACAGAACTAATCTATAAAACAAATAGAACAAACAAAACAAAAAGAACAAACGGAACAAACAGACTAAACACAGAACACAAAGCAAACAGACAAAAAAACAGAACTACAAAACTGATAAGTCAAACAGAAAAGAACGGAACAATCAGAACAAACAGAACAAATAAAATAAACACAACAAATACAACAAATAGAACAAACAGCACAAACAGAACCAACAGAACTAATTGAACAAATAGAACTAAAAAACAACTAGAACAAACAGAACTTATACAAAAAATAGAACAAACAAAACAAACAGACGAAAATCAGAACAAATTTACCAAACAGAAGACACAGAACAAACAGAACTACAAAACTTACAAGTATAGCAGAAAAAAGAACAGAACAATTAGAACAAATAAAATAAACACAGCAAATAGAACAAATAGAACAAATAGAACAAATAGAACAAATAGAACAAATAGAACAAATAGAACAAATAGAACAAATAGAACAAATAGAACAAATAGAACAAATAGAACAAATAGAACAGATCGAACAAATATAACAAATAGAACAAACAGCACAAACAGAACATATAGAACATAAAGAACAAATATAACAAACAAAACTAATAGAACTATTTAAACAAATAGGACGAATAAAACAAATGGAACATATAGAACTAGTACAACAAATAAAACAAATAGAACAAACAGAAGAAAAAAAAACAAACAACAACAGAACAAATTGACCAAACAGAACACACAGAACAAACAGAATTACAAAACTGACAAGTATAACAGAAAAACAGAATAATCAGAACAAATAAACCAAACACAGCAAATAGAACAAATAGAACCAATAGAATGAATAGAAAAAATAGAACAAACAGAACAAATAGAACGTGAATAGAGTCGGAGGTCACGGTGGCTCTTACGACTTTTTGAAAACTCACCCAAGAAATAGAACAAAAAGAACAAATAGAACAAATAGAACAAATAGAACAAATAAAACAAATAAAACAAAAATAACAAACAGAACAAATGAAAAAATAGAACAACTTGAACCAACAGACTAAACGCAGAACACAGAATAAAACAGAACTAACAGAACTAACCGAACAAACAGGACTTACAGAACATACACAACCAGTAAAACCAACAAAACCAAAAGAATAAACAATACAACCGAAACAGTCAAAAAAACAGATTAAACTAAACAAACAAAATAAAAAGAATAGAAGAATAGAAGAATAGAAGAATAGAAGAATAGAAGAATAGAAGAATAGAAGAATAGAAGAATAGAAGAATAGAAGAATAGAAGAATAGAAGAATAGAAGAATAGAAGAATAGAAGAATAGAAGAATAGAAGAATAGAAGAATAGAAGAATAGAAGAATAGAAGAATAGAAGAATAGAAGAATAGAAGAATAGAAGAATAGAAGAATAGAAGAATAGAAGAATAGAAGAATAGAAGAATAGAAGAATAGAAGAATAGAAGAATAGAAGAATAGAAGAATAGAAGAATAGAAGAATAGAAGAATAGAAGAATAGAAGAATAGAAGAATAGAAGAATAGAAGAATAGAAGAATAGAAGAATAGAAGAATAGAAGAATAGAAGAATAGAAGAATAGAAGAATAGAAGAATAGAAGAATAGAAGAATAGAAGAATAGAAGAATTGAAGAATAGAAGAATAGAAGAATGGAAGAATAGAAGAATGAAGGAATAAAAAAACGAAAATAAAAAAGAATAAAAAAATAAATTTAAGTATAAGGAGAGAAAGACTTGTTTTTCGCAGTTTCGGCCAACTTCAAGTCTATGAAAATATGAGTTTTTCTATCTACTTTAAAATTCTTCCAAGCTCTTTATTTTCCATAGGCCAAAACTTTTCTAATCAATCAATCAAAATCTGAAACACCCTTGGCAGTCATTATTTACACTAGAAAATCTCCTCTCCCATCATTTTCCGTGCCCTCAACCCCTCACCCAGAAAAAAAACATCAAAACTTCCAAGTCCCTCCGATTTGGTCCAATTTCTTGCGCTCCGGACTTGACGTCAAATTTCTCCAAGTAGATCAGCAGGAAAAACGCGCAATCCACCACCGGTGAAGAGAGAGACAGAGAATTTCCCGGACAAAGTTTTGGCCCCACTTCTTCGACCTGGTGTTTTGTCGGACTGTCATCCGGGGTGTCTGGAGTCCCTTTGTGTGTGGTTGGACAGGAGCTTGAAACTTTTGCTCCTCGAGAGTTTTGGCCTTGTCCGAGGACAGGTTTTTCTTTAATGAAGTTTCGGCCCCGGTTGGGAATTTGGAAGCTGGTTTGTTGGTTTTGCTGACTGGACTGTTTTTTGAGGAGCAATCGGTACTTAAAGGATTTTTGCAGACATAATGTCTTGAAAGATTCGTGACTCAAACAAAAAACAAATCTTCAATTCCCACACCTCACGAAAAACAGCAAACAAAGTTATTCCAACAACTTTTCCCCTCAGTATTCCGCCGCTTTGAAGAGAAAGGCGCCAAAGCCAAATCGTGTGCGAGTTTGCACAAAACGTGATGTTTATGATGATGACTCACTTAACGTTCCATACACCTCCTGCCGCAGCACTCCTTTCCGAAAGAAAAAACAGCCGACGAAGTGCTCCGAAGAGTTCCGTTCAAGGAGCTGTGTATAGCTTTATGCCACTGCCACTGTTGTCGTGTTTTGTCGTGTGACGGAATCCGTGACGAACGGAGAGTTGCTGAACAGGTAGGCAGGGTTTGTAGGGGAGATTGGACGAATTACTATTTTTTTTTGTTTGTTTTTCGTTATTTTAGGTAACAAAATTCAAATACATAAAGTCCTCCTTCAAATGTGTCCTTTGATAAATTAATAAGTTTTATGTTGATTTGCTGTGGTCCGTATTTTGTGGGCATTTGGCTTTCAGTATCAATATTATTCTCTCAATCCAAATCGAGACCATTTACTCTCGACTCAAGCCGAATAATCGAATCCCTCAATACCTCATCTCTTTGTTATCTATAAACCCATGTTACCCACATTTTCAGTAAATTTTCATGCAGACCTGAGATATTGTGAGATAGAGTATTCATGTTGATCGTGACATAATTTTAGCTCGCTCAAATCGCTCAAATTCATTATATGATCAACAGATAAAATTTTAAAATTTTGCGTCCCAAATATGAGTGAGTTTAAAATTAATAAAAACATGGTCACATATTTGTGCAAATCTAATTTTAAATTCCGGACAACTTATTGATCTCAAGATTCTCTTTGAATGAAAACAAATGTTCCCAAAGTTAATATATTTGTACAGGTAAAATATTTTCATTTTAACCAAGTTGATTTTTTTATGCTCTTAAGTTTTCTAAATCAAGGTATTTTCTAAGTTTTTACAACTTTAGTATCAATTGATTGGGTTTTTTTCATACTTTGGATATTAATGGTTGACATTTTTGAATGTACTCAAAAACATGTCTATGTGAATGTTAAAAACTAAGCATTTTGGCCCAAATTGGCCCAAAATTGATCAGAAGGTTCCTTGTTCCTTGGACATAAGGGTTGTCCTGGCTAAGTTAGCTCCAAAAATTAAAATTTTCAAATAGCGGCAAATAAAACTTTTTTTGGAAAAAATATAACCCTTGTCGTTTTAACCGATTTTTTTCATCGCGTAAATTAAAATAGCCAAAAATGTGAAGATAATCGCTTTTTTTCAAGTTGCGGACATTTTAGTGAAACAAAATTTGTAAATTTAATTTTGCGCGTTGTTTCTCAAAATCCTGTTAATAAAATAAACCTATTTTTGAGTAAGTGATGTGAAATTTCCAGGGATTCCGAGTGAAAATATATTCAGACTTAGGCTCTTCGGTCCAGATAGGGTCAAAATGGCATTTTATGTTCCATACGTCATTTTCACATATTTGGCTAGATTTTCAATCTCAATTATTTTTTAAACCATATAATGACCCTTTAACCAAATCAAACAGAGCTTAATTCGGTTGAAACGACAAAAAGTAATGTTATTCTTCGTGAAAATAAGTTATTTTTACAATTTTTCGAAAATTTACAATTTTTATAAACACTTTTACTTAGTAAGGACCACCCTAATGTCCAAATGAAAAATTATACAATCATAATTATTTGTGTCAAGGAATCTCTTACCAATTTTGGACAAATTTTGTGTTTTAACTTTTGAATGGAATAGCTGCACAATTGATCAAAACATTGTTATCGAAAAAATACTCAAAAATTTCGTTGTTGTAAATTTATTATCAAATGATTAGGATTTTTCCTACATGTTGATAGTAGATAAAGTTTTTTTTAAATACTTAAATTTGAGTTTTCTGCATTATTTAATCATTAAAGTCCGGGAACCGCGGTTTAGTGGCAAACGTGGTTGCCTCTCACCCAGTCGGCCTGGGTTCGATCCCAGAAGGTCCCGGTGGCATTTTTCGAGACGAGATTTGTCTGATCACGCCTTCCGTCGGACGGGAAGTAAATGTTGGCCCCGGACTAACCTAAAAGGTTAGGTCGTTAGCTCAGTCCAGGTGTAGGAGTCGTCTCCCAGGGTCCTGCCTCGGTGGAGTCACTGGTAGGCAGTTGGACTAACAATCCAAAGGTCGTCAGTTCGAATCCCGGGGTGGATGGAAGCTAAGGTGTAAAAAGAGGTTTGCAATTGCCTCAACAATCAAACCTTCGGACACTTAGTTTCGAGTAGGAATCTCGCAATCGAGAACGCCAAGGCAATGCTGTAGAGCGAATAATTTGATTTTGATTTTTGAAATGTGTAGATATTCGCTTTATTTTTCAAGTAACGTACATTTTACTGAAATTTTTTTTCATGACTTTGCCCGTGTGTTTATTTTTATAGAGTTGTTTCTCAAGTCCTGTTAATAAACTTAACCCATTTTTGAGTAAGATGTGATGTGAAATTTCCGGGGATTCCGATAAAAATATTTCCATTTTTGTAATTTTCAAATGTAAGGCTCTATGTTTCAATCTTAACAATATAATAACCCTTAATTTAAATCAAACAGAGCTAAAATCGGTTGAAACAACAAAAAGTCATGTTTTTTTTTCGTAAAAAATTGTATTTTTTATAATTTTTCGAAAATTTTCAATTTTAAGAACCACTTTTATTTAGAAAGCACCACCCTAATATTCAAATCAAAAATTATTGTTAACGAAAAAATACTCTTAAATTTCGTATTTGTGAATTTCTCCTACATATTGATAGTAGATACAGTTTTTTGAGAATACTCAAATTTTTATTTTATTGAATTATGATAATAATCACAATATAACGTATTTAGGAAAATGTACCCAACATTTAAATTATTGTAGTTTTGTATCAAATAATTTGCTGTAGTGTACCCATGTGTCAAAAAATATTCTTGGCCTGTCGTCTTTTAATATTTTTTGATCTGTTTTTATTTTTTAAACACTAAGGTAAAGCAGTGTAAATCAGATAGGTGTAATATGTACAAGATGGAAATTTGCATTTTTCAGGGGACCAAATCAGACATCTTTTAGGCCTCATAAAAAAATTCTTAAAACATGCTGAAATTGATTGTTAATCGAAAATGTGTATTTTAATTTAAAAAAAATGGTAAAGCATTTTTCGTTTATAAATTTCACTGTCAAGCCAATAAATCTGTTAAAAATTGCAATAGCTTTTTTTCAAAACATCAATATTTCTTGAAAAGATGCTTGTTGTGGACCTTAAAACTATGTATTTTGGTTAAATCTGAAAATACTGATATTGTGAATTCAACTTCCCGTGATAAAAATAATTTTAAAAAATGTGTACAACTAGATAGTAACAATTTAATTTTGAGTAATAGGGGAGAGTGGGGAGACTTGATCCCCGGTAACACTTGATCCCTAGCCTGTATCACGTCAGCAAGTGGGTAAAAAAAAAACTTTGTTCTAGAAAGTTTTGCGAAATTGACTCAAGCTCATTGTGGAAAACGAAGAAAAAAACAAAAATGTTCGGAATGAGTTACACACATTTTTTTTAAAGTGCTGTTCAAAACCTCCAAGAGATCTTTTTTGTTTTTGCCTTCCTTACAAAAGAAAGGTTTAAGGTTTGCTTTTGGAAAAACGCTTTTCTCAGAAATCTTAAAAAATTCGTGCACGGCGAGGATTCGTCCCAGGAAAAAATCCTATTACTAAATTGAAGGTTTAGATGCGCTCTTTCGATTGAATTTTGGCCCGAAACCCGGAACTCAAAGTCTGATTTTTGAGAGCTCTTTTTCTGAAATACATGAGCGATGTCTGTATCCGCTCTTAAAAATTTGTGTCTTCCATCACTGGAAAACCGCTCGTAAAACCCACAATTTTTATAAGTCAGATCTGTAGCCGTGGGGTCGGAGACGAACATTTTATTTTTCGATTCACAATTTTCGACCAGCAAATGTGGTCAAAGCCATTTTTAGAGGTATTTTTTGGACTATTTTACAGATAACACTATCAAATTAAAAGAATTCAGTTTCAAACAAAAAGCCATTCGAAAACATGCGCCATAAACTGCTTGGGCCCAAAATTTGAAGCTTTTCCAAAATGTATTTCCAGAGATATAGCCATTTTAGTGTTTTTCGTCTTATTTTTACCCTATTTTTTCCTATAAAATTTTTGAATTTATACAAAATCACATACTGAACATTAAATTCGAAGTCCCGGCTCGTTCTCGATCGAAAGCTCGACAAGTCGTCAAGTCGAAGCTTCAACGCCAGCACTTTTACGCTTGCGCGTGAAAGTGTTCTTTCTGACTTCTCATAATAGATCGACAAAGTGCAATAGCGATACATATTTTTTTAAGTTAATCATAGACTAACAATAAAGACTGAGTACCCTTCATTTTTTTTCTAATAATGTCAATCCAATATGTTTTTCTTAATTAAATTTAAATATCTTGCAACAAATACCTCTGAAATAAAAAAAAATTACATTTGAGATTTAGCTTTAAAAGATTCGAAGCTTTAGGTAAAATTCTCACTGGGTGGTATCATTATTTTTCTGAAAAAATAATTGCACCAATATATTTCTCGGAGTTTCATCATTTTGTAAGAAAGGCTCTATTTCACCTCTGGTGATATTAAATCGGGTTTTTGATTATGTATAGAAAACACTTAAAATTTACTAAAAAAAAATTGCGTGAATTGTTTGATAAACTTATCAACTACAAAACCCCTAACGCATTTGACGTTAAATTTGTCGTCATACCAGTTTTACAATCAATTGTTTAAAAAAGTGCGTTTAGGGAGACTTGATCCCTGCATTTTTACAGTCACTGGAATCAGCCCTAAGCTCAATTGATTGGGTTGGTATTTCGTACATGGTTTCCTTTAGTATAGTTGTAGATGACTCACTGCTGTTAGAACAATGCTTCAAATATTTTGTAAACGCAAATTACCAGCTTTTGTAAACATGCTCAATTTTGGTCTAAAAAAGAATATTTTAAGTTTTTAAACATTTCACATACTAAACTTGTTATATTTTGAGCAAAAACGTTCAGGCTTTATGTGAAATTTCCGTAACTGATAGAAAATCAATGGTTTGGATGAATAAGAAACATTTTGCTTACTAAAATTTATAACGCTTGGCATGACTCGAAGAGTTTAGTTTTGTGAGAAATTAAGAAAGTTATGTGCGATACAAAAAAGGGGATGAAGTCTCCCCACTCTCCCCTACCTAAAACTTTGTCGTAACTTTAAATAAAATTTGTAATACCATTTCCATGAATTATTGAACTTTGCACCTTAACCAACAACCAACAACAACAAAATCCAAAAAAAAACTTCTCTGCTCTAATATCCTCAAGATGAACATCCAACACACATTCGCAGCTCCCTTAACTTCCCCTAACGAAATTCTGCAACAAACTCCTTCACGGTGACACTTTCGCAGTGCACACCACAACAAAGCTCTCCCAATCCAGATGAAAAACGGTTTGCGGGAAATTTCAGCCATAAAACAAGAAGAAAAGAAAAGCACGAAAAATATTTTTTATACGGCACGATTTTCTGCCACTCAGTCAACTGCCCACGGGAAACCCCAGGTAGCAGCTCTGAGAACCAGTTCCAAGTGGCTGTCACGTGTCACGTGTAATTCCCTCCGGAAACCGCCAACGCGGCGTCGCCGCCGCCACCGCCTTTGGCCAGAATTATGAGATGCACATAAAAATAAGCTGCAAACAGTAAAAAAGTGTAAACAAAAAAACACAACTTGGTCTGGCGGAAAAATTGTAACGTTTCCCCCCTTTTTTCAACTCTTTTTTTTTTAACTTTTCGCAAAAAATAAGTACGAAATTTGTTTCAGGTGAACCACCGAGAGGTGTTCACACGTGCACACGAGCATATATAACTTGCACTTTTAATTACCCCCCGCCCGCGCGTGACTGAACTGGCATTCGTACGTGACTCTTCGAGGAAAGGTTGTTTTACTTTTTTTTCGGAGTTCTTTTGCTGAGTAGGGAAAATGAAAGCAGACAGGTGACTGAGTTACATGACAGAACGGACAACGACGGGTACCAGGTGCTGGGGCGTAATGTGATAAATTTATTTGGATTTCAGAGAAAAACAAAACCATTGCTTATTGTAAACTTATGCCAAGATTTAGAAGAGACGAGAAGTTTGAGTTTTTTCTGAAGTGAAGACACAAAACTCCAAAGATAGTGAAAATCGAAAATTTGACTGGAAAAAGAACTTTGTTGGGAGTTTTGATATGAAAATTATTTTAAAACTGTTTTTCTTAAAGACTATCGTAGAGTGAAATGACATTAATTGTCTTGGGTGATTTTGATTAAACTTTTATAAATTCAAATTATTTATTAAGCTCATTCAAACAATGCATTATGCAATTTGCCCTATCGGTGGCCCGGCCAAAATTTAAAGTTATTAGGATAAAATGTATGAAATTAATTTCAATTTTCTGTTAGCATCCACCCTCCTCTCTTCCCTCATTCTTCAAAATTTCCCCAAAAATCAAGGTGCAATTGTCATAATTATTGGTAAAAGATTAAATTAGCAAAACTGCAATATCGTATAAAGCATTTTGAGAAACTTTTTGCAGAACATTTTGAAAATTAGGCTTGAAATATTTTATTTTTATATTTTTGCAATGTTCTAGATGGCGAAAAAGCTTATCACTAGGCTTAATTTTATTTAAGGAACGAATTAGTTTGAAAAGTTGTGAATCTTTGATAAATCAATATTTTTTACTGTGCCGAAACACACCTTCAAAATTTTAAAAAAGAATTAAAATATTAAAATAAATTTGCTATCAAATACAAAAGATCGCTACTATTTTAATTTTTGGGGTGAAAAAAAATACATTCAATAACCGATTTGAAATATATGGTTCAACCAGTTTGATCAGTGCAAATATTTTCAAACCTTTTTTTAACTGATAGCGTATTATCTCAACAAAACAACAAAAGAATCAGAACTGAAATATGTATAATAGAACTGCAGAGATAGTAAACAGCTAGGCATGTTGTGCAGCAATACACTTTTGATAAGAAATGAAAAAAAATGCTTTTTTCTGATCAGTATATTTTGAATTATAGAGCTTTTTTTGATTGAATAATACTCAATTTTAAAGATACTTAATTGTTTAATTCGTTGAGAACAAGGTTGTTAACGATAAAATTATCGAGACTCGATAACGCTAAGGATAGTTCTACCATTATCGTCGGGACGATACATTTGTTTGCTTTTTCACATTAAAAGATTTTTTTAAGTACTAAAATTGTTGTTTTGAATTACTCAAATTTTCAAAATATGCAATATGGGTATCAAACGAAGCGATATTTGGTTTGCTTTTTCACATTAATAAAGTTTTTTTTAATACAAAAAATTTCCTAAATACCGTGTTTTTTCAAAAATACTCAATTTTTCAAATTTGCATTATGGGTATCAAACGTAGCAAAATTGTGTATGCTTTTTCACTTTAATTATGTTTTTTTATAAAATATAAAAAAAAAACAAAAAATACCGTATTTTTTTTAAAATACTCAAATTTTCATAATTTGCAATACGGTTTTCCATCGAAACGATGTTTTATATTATTTTGTTATTTTTAATTTTTTTTTAAATATGCAATATGTGTATCGGACAAAGCGAAATTTTGTGTGCTTTTCACTTTACCAGAGTTTTTTTTAAAAGGCAAAAAAAAGTATTGCATATTTTGAAAATTTAAGTTTTTTCGAAAAATACGGTAATTTGTGAAAATTTTAAGTATAAAAAAAACTCTAATAAATTAAAAAACCATACGAAATTTCAATTTGTTATACATATTGCAAATTTTGAAAATTCTAGTATTTTTGAAAAATACGGTATTTTGTGATTTTTGTAGTATTTAAAAAAACTATAATAAATTGATATAGCTTACAAAATTTAACTTCGTTTGATATTACAATTTTTGAAAATTTGTGTACTTTCGAAAAAAACGGTATTTTGAAAATTTCTGTACTTTCGAAAAAAAAACGGTATTTTGTGAAAAATTTAGTATATTCCAAATAAACTCTTATAAAGTGATAAAAGCATAAACAATTTCGCTTCGTTTGAGTATTTTCGATAAAAATAAGGCAATCTTTTTTTTTAAATTTCTGTACTTTCGAAAAAAACGGTATTTTGTGAAAAATTTAGTATAATCCAAATAAACTCTTATAAAGTGATAAAAGCATAAACAATTTCGCTTCGTTTGAGTATTTTTTGATAAAAATACGGCAATTTGTGATTTTTTTTTGTATTTTCAATAATGAAACTCTGATAAATTGAAAAAGCATACAAAATTTCAATTCGTTTGATACCCAAATTGCAAACTATGAAAATATGAGTATTTTCGAAAAAAAAAATTCGGTATTTTGTGAACAATTTTGAGTACATATTTATCCTTTGAAACCTACGAAATTTTCAAAAAATATATTCTTATTGAAAGCATTGAAAATTTAACATGATATGGTTGAATTTATCTTGTTTTTTTTTTAAATAAAGAGTGGTCCTTTTTAAACCTATTTATATAATCTCCAAAAACCAACAATCCATTCATGGAACAACATGTGGTTCAAATAAAAAAGGAAAATCTATGCTGCCAAAACATTAATTAGATTTTATTTCCCACTTTCAGGAAGTAATTTTGAGCATCTTTTATTATTTGTTCGGATATCTTCACTTCCCAATTTTTTTTTAATTTGTGGGTTCTTTCTTTAATTTTTGAATATCAATAATTTGCCGATTTTCGCCTTCCTCTCCTTACTGAGGAAAGGCTATAAAATCACTCGGAATATTAACTTTTTAATTATACCTCCTAGACCTACCGTCATTTATACATATCGACTCAGAATCACCAGCTGAGCAAATGTCTGTGTATTTGGCTGTATGTAGACATGTGTACAGAATCAATGTCACTGGAATATCTCGTCACAGGCTTAACCGATTTTGGCCGGAATGGTTTTAATCGATCCGTCTTAACGTCCCCTAAGTTGCTATTGAAATTGATGCAGTTTTATCATGTATTTAAAAAGTTATGTCAAAAAAACTGTTTCATATTAAATTAAAATTATGGTAAAAAGGGTGGTTTTTTCATGAAACCCTCACATGTTATATATTTTTAGAAAGGTTCTGAAATGACCTTGCTTGTGGATTAAGAATTTTCAAGATCTGACTTACCTATCTAAAATTACAAGCAGTTTAAAAATGGTCTGAATTTACATAACCTCAAATGGTCGCCACGAAAAAGCCGTGTAGAGGGATGCCATTTTCCTCAAAGGCGGTGTCTGTATAGTCTTGACAAAAAGTCTGTAGCTAGTCTATTTTTTTACTCATCACTTATTTTTATTAGGACCTCTTAGATGCTGCGATCACGTTAGGGGAGATCCATAAACCATGTGGACACTTTAAAGGGGTTGGAATTACTCTATAAATGAGCAATTCTCTACAAAACCGGCCGATTTCGACCATTTTTATTTTTTGTATTTTTTTATTTGGCTCAAACTTTGTGGGGGCCTTCCCCATGACCAAAGAAGCCATTTTGCATCATTAGTTTGTCCATATAAATTTCCATACAAATTTGGCAGCTGTTCATACAAAAATGGTACGTAAATATTCGAAAATCCGTAACTTTTGAAGGAATTTTTTGATCAATTTGGTGTCTTCGGCAAAGTTGTAGGTATTGTTAAGGACTATTTAGAAAAAAATAGGTACACGGAAAAAAAAATTTCCCGATTTTTTTATTAACTTTTTTTTCACAAAAACTCAAATTCCCAAAATACGTATTTTTTGATTTTCGAGATTTTTTGATATGTTTTAGGGGACAAAAATCCGCAACTTTTGAGCTATAGAGAAACATGGTCAAAAAATCTGCCGCCGAGTTATGATTTTTTGAAAAACTGGTAATTTTTGGAAAAATATAAATTTCATACATAAAATTTTTTTGACCTCATTTTTTTATGCAAAATTGAATTTGCAATCGAAAATTACTTTACAGATTTTTTGATAAAGGGCCCCGTTTTCAAGTTATAGCCACCGAAAGTTTGATTTCAGCGAAATTTTTGCAGTTTTGCGATTTTTAAAAATAGTGACCATGAGTGACCATTTCTGAAAATATTTTTTTTGAAAAGTTCAGAAAATTTGCTATAAAATTGTCTAAGAGACATTGAAGATTGGACCTCTGGTTGTTGAGATACAGCGGCTTAAAGAAAAAGAAACACGAAAATTGAAGTTTTCTAAGTCTCACCCAAACAGCCCACCATTTTCTAATGACGATATCTCAGCAATTAATGGTTCAATTTTCAATGTTGATACATGAAACATTCGTGAAATTTTCCGATCTTTTCGAAAAAAATATTTTGAAAAAAAATTAAATCAAGACTAACATTTTAAAAGGGCCAAACATTGAATATTATGCCCATTTAAAATGTTAGACTTGATTTAATTTTTTTCAAAATATTTTTTTCGAAGAGATCGGAAAATTTCACGAATGTTTCATGTATTAACATTGAAAATTGAACCATTAATTGCTGAGATATCGTCATTAGAAAATGGTGGGCTGTTTGGGTGAGACTTAGAAAACTTCAATTTTCGTGTTTCTTTTTCTTTAAGCCGCTGTATCTCAACAACCAGAGGTCCAATCTTCAATGTCTCTTAGACAATTTTATAGCAAATTTTCTGAACTTTTCAAAAAAAATATTTTTAGAAATGGTCACTCATGGTCACTATTTTTAAAAATCGCAAAACTGCAAATATTTCGCTGAAATCAAACTTTCGGTGGCTATATCTTGAAAACGGGGCCCTTTATCAAAAAATCTGTAAAGTAATTTTCGATTGCAAATTCAATTTTGCATAAAAAAATGAGGTCAAAAAAATTGTATGTATGAAATTTCGATTTTTTCCAAAAATCACCAGTTTTTCAAAAAATCATAACTCGGCGGCAGATTTTTTGACCATGTTTCTCTATAGCTCAAAAGTTGCGGATTTTTGTCCCCTAAAACATATCAAAAAATCTCGAAAATCAAAAAATACGTATTTTGGGAATTTGAGTTTTTGTGAAAAAAAAGTTAATAAAAATTTTTTTTTCCGTGTACCTATTTTTTTCTAAATAGTCCTCAACAATACCTATAACTTTGCCGAAGACACCAAATTGATCAAAAAATTCCTTCAAAAGTTACAGATTTTCGAATATTTACGTACCATTTTTGTATGAACAGCTGCCAAATTTGTATGGAAATTTATATGGACAAACTAATGATGCAAAATGGCTTCTTTGGTCATAGGGAAGGCCCCCACAAAGTTTGAGCCAAATCAAAAAATACAAATAAAATCCATTTCCGGTTTTGGTAGAGAATTGCTCAAATGAGAGGAAGGCACCAATCACCTAAGGGTGGATTAAGAAACGTTTTTCAATTAAATTGAGTCCCCCTCAAATTTAAAGATCACTAAACCAACTCTCGACTTAATTGTATTAGGCCTTATATGTTTTCAATGAAACAAAATATTTCAGGATATTTTATTTGCATTTTTTGTAAGATAAATAGTTTGAACTCAGTAAACGCATCAGTTTCGTTAAGGAAGAATAGAGTTTGGCTACTTGGGCACGCTCCAATCGACAGAATTGAAGTTTAGTGCATTCCGTGCCAATAAATAATGTTGTAAATTTCTAAAGCAACTAATTTTAACCCCAAAGATAAACGTGGGTATGCATGGTTGCTTATGATGATTCGATACCATTTATACCCAAAAGTTAAAATTTTATTTATTTGCAATGAATTAGCTAAAATTCAATTCTATCGATTGAAGCATGTCCAGAGAGCTATAATCTAGCGTACCTTGGCATTATTGTTTCATGTTTTTATTTATACTCAACCAATGAGCAAAAACAGCAACTCCAATCAAGTAAATGCTTCCAGAGAGAAAAAAAAATCCTACGGAAACAGCAGTAATCTCCAATAAAACGTTCCCCACCAGACTCGTCACTCGCCCAACTTGGCCAGTAAACTTCAAAACAGCCGGAGCGGTGCCTTAATGACTGACCAACAACGTTGACTCGTTTTTTTTTCTCGCAAAAGCCAACTCTGCTGCCAATTCGTGTTGCGCGCCAAGTTCAGAGTTCTGCCCGAGAGTTCAAGCCCGACGCTGACCTTCCACGCCCCGTCGTCGTCAACGCTCAAAACGGTCCTCGTATTTCATCCGTCATTAATTTCGTCTGTTGCCACCACACCACGGCGCGGACAATCCGACGCTACGACGGATGACACACAAGGACGACGAGCTTCAAAGGGCACTGTGAAAAAAATGTTTGTTTACGTCGAGATTTGAAGCGAATTCATGACTTTTTTTCACCGTGCTCACTGTACACAGAGTTGCTCTAATTAACCACCAACCTTCCGTTCCCCACACTTGGCTACGATAGCTTCGAGAGAGTAGACGTGTTGTGGCGTGCGCGCTAAAGGCAACGTGGCTTGCCTCGAGTTTTTTGACGGATGGAGGTGGAAGAGACCTCCGAGATGGATGATTTTCAACTCATCCCCGGAAATCGGAAGCGGAAGAAGTCCCTTGAGGTCACCGGAGCTATCGTCGGAGAAGAAAAAGTGGAGCAGAATCTGCTCAACAACAACAAGTTCAGCCCGCTAGCGGAAAACAAAAACAACAACAATGCCAGCCCAGCAGGAGGAGGAGACGTCCCGGCGGTTCCACCACTCGGCCAGTCGGCAGGTAAACAAAAGCAACCGCCTTTTGTGGTGAAGAACACCACGGATTTTTACAAGCTCGTGGCGATAGTGGAATGTTGTAAATTCGGTTTCGATCCTATTTACAAACTGACCCGATTTGGAACCAAGGTGACCTGCTTCTCTGTCAAAGATTTTGACAAGTTGCAGGAGCTTCTCCAGAGGAAGAAAGTGGAATTTTACACCCACGGCCGAAGAAGCGAACGATTTCACCGGGTCGTTGTTCGTGGTTTACCTGATCAACTGAAACCGGATGAGGTCAAGTACCTGCTGAAGAGGGATCTCAAGCTGGACGCGCTGGAGGTGCATGTCATCAAACGGAAGGAAAAGTCCACCGTGGACGAAACTCCGTACGTTGTGGTCTTCCCCAAGGGATACACAAATCTGAAGAAGCTCTCAACAATGAAAGTTGTGGCAAGCACTATCATCCGGTGGGAGGCCTACCGGAACAAGCGGCCGAACGTGACCCAGTGCAGGAACTGCTTGCAGCTCGGTCATGGAACCAAGAACTGTCACCTCAAGGGGAGGTGCAACAACTGTGGGGGTCCCCACAAGACGGACGAGTGCAAAGTCCAAGAAGCAGAGTCGAAGCGGTGTGCCAACTGCTCTGGAGCCCACGAAGCCACGGACCGCAGCTGCCCCAAGCGTGCGGACTTCATCCAGAGGCGCCAGCAGGCGTCGAAACCGAAACCGCCGGCAAGGAAGGCGGAGAAGCAGAGTCCAGCAGTTCCGGCGTTCACGCAGGCGGAGTTCCCTCCGCTGCCGGGCGCAGTTCCGGACGGAAATTCGAAGGATCGCCCTCGACCCGCAGGAAGCAGCCACGGTGGCTCCCGAGGCGGTGGAGCCACGGAGAAGGAAGCCGGGGAGGTGCTCTACAGTTCGGCTGAGCTGTGGGGTATTTTCTCCGAATACATCGGCAGATTCAAGACCTGCAAGACCCGCTTGGACCAAGTAACCCTCGCCTGTTACATGATCTCCAAGTATGGAGTGTAAGGAGTTTTTATTTTATTTTATTATTATATATTAGATTTTAAACCGATTCTCGGTCCTAACCTGGTCGCAGCACCTAAAAGGACCTAATAAAAATAAGTTATGAACAAAAAAAAAAAAAAACCTTCCGTCCCCCCTCCCAAGTCCACAAGAAGGGGACCCCAAATTGAATGAATCATCATCGCTCTCGGGGTGTCGTCAAACGGCGTACATACATTCAGGGGCAAAAAGGTGGAAAGCGAGGAAAGGAGGGTCAAAAGGACACAACAAACATGACTGCCATTATAAAAATGAACGTGATGAATGTAGCAATTTGCTGTTCATGGGAAAATGGAGGGATTACCTCCCCCCGGGGGGGGGGGGGGGATGGACACTTCGTGTTTGCAGATGATGTTTAATTTTGTCTTTTTTTGCATTCTCTAGCCAGGGCTTAACAATTTGTGCCCAGAGGGCAGCTTTGCAAAATCCTGTTATTACTTTCAAAAAACCTTTCTCAACACAAAGTAACATCTGGCCGCGCCCTATTCATAAACACAAATAAACTCCCCACACGTGGTGTGTTTTGTTCTCGTAACTTCATTATGGCGTCCACGTGTGCTCAATCTGTTCCGACCGCAGGCCCCCATTAATCTGACCGACCGACAACTATCCGCACTCGGCGTCCGAAACTTAATTTTCTAATTAATTTCATCAACCGGCGGCGGCTGCGGTTTGCATGTTTTGGGGCGAAAAACACTGACCACCACCGCACCGCACCAACGTTCTGTTTTCCGTTTCGTTGGAAAAGCGGAAATTGAAATTTCCCTGACGTGCTCATATCACACAAACACACAAACACATGTGTTGGTAGGGAAATTGAGCTATTTCCGGTTTGGATTGACCACAGAAATGGGCACCGTAGCTAACTGCCAAATTTCACCTAAAATTCCGCTCATTAAAAAGTTAGAATTTATTAGGTCGAAAATAGGGGCATTCCTCACATATTTGCGAGAATCAGAGAGAGAGAGAGATAACTCACTTTTAATCAAACTGTTGCGACCAACCGCTTTTGTGGGCATTTCCAACTAGAACTCCACCGTGAAGCACTTTCAGTAGGTGGTTGTGATGATGCGATGTTGCTGTGCCAACCGGTGGAGGTTTGTTTAATCAACGTTTTGGATAGTTTAGACCCACATATTTGGGTATTTCGTTGGAATTGGTAAAAGTTTTCAGGATGCAGTGAGTGAGTGCTATCAAATCGAGTTAAATCTCAATTTGTTATCGTCACTAGGAGCAACCCAGTTTGTGTCCGAAATTTGGCCTGGGAGTACTTTGGTGGAATTAATTAGATCCATATTTTTATTTGTTTGACGATTATGATGGTCCTTTCCGAAAAAGGTGCTCAATCAATGGCGAGTTTTGTCGATTTTCGCAAAACCATATTTAAAAAATATCTCTAAAAAGAATAAAGATGATTAGTTGGGCTTTTAATCAAAAATACTAAAACATTTAAAAAAAACATAGCTGGATATACTCAAAGAACAAATGAAAACCTCTATTTTTCAAGATACAATATCTTAGAATCCTGATAATGGATTACAGAGCGGATTCTTTAATTCGAATTTCACTACTTCGAATGTCCGCTAATTCGAATGCTTGCTTATTCGAACGTATTCGAATTAAAAAGCACTCAACCGTCAAAACCAGTTGTCAAAATCAGTTGTCAAACTTATGTTGACGTTTCAACACCATTGTTCGACAATTTCCGAACACGTGGTTTCAAACTTGGATTCGGTCATTCGAATGCAGTTCCATTCGAATTAGCGAATCCGCTAATACGTAAAACTAAACCTGAAAATCATAGAAAAATATTTTCAGCTGTAAGCTCTTTGGTCCCGAGACCCTCAAATCAGCAAACAAAGGTTTCATATGATCGGTAAGTGTATTCAGAGATTGTGATTTTTGCGAAAATCGTAAAAAATGGATTTTTTTGGACCACCCTAATTCGGCTAGGACCACCCTGAATTGGGGCCACTTTAAATCTGGATTCTGCTGGTTCATCTGAGGAGTTTTCAATTCTCTTTTGAGAAATTCGAAAACTATTGTTGGTTATTAAAATTTGGATGTGTGTGGATGTATTTTTTTTTTTGAAACTATTAAAATATGTTCACATTTATTGAAAACTTTTGACTTGACTTTAACACTATTGTAAAGGAGGTGAAAGAACATATAAAACTTAATAATATTTCAGAAAACATGAGCTATTTTTATGACAATATGCAAATCATTGGACTATTTTTTATTGCGTTAAAACAAATTGACACTGTATCCGCTTTTTTATTTTTTACTGCATACCAAGTGTTGAACATAATATCACAACTAAGTAGATCGCTACGATTTTGATTTTTTTTTTCGATGATTATAAACTTGATTTTTTTTTATTTAGATGAAACTTGGATGAAACATTGTTCATGCATTCCCTATGTCAAAAGAAGTCATTTTGGATCATTATTTTTTCCATACAAGTCTCCATACAATCTTGTGGGCTGGTCATACAAAATGGTTTATTAATGTATGCACTTCTGTTCCTTGAGAAGGGATTTTCTGATCGACTTGGTGTCTTCGGCAAAGTTGTAGGTTACACGAAAAAAATCGTCGATTTTTTATTTAGTTTTTTATCACTAAAAGTCAAATTCCAAAATTACCTACGCATCTTGAATTTTTTTATATCTTTTAGGGAATTAAAAATGGCAAAATTTGGTTTAGGAGGTATGATTTGTTAAAAACTCATGTTTTTTTATGAAATCATCAAAAAAAATATTTCAAGGCAAAATCGAATTTGTAATCGAAAAGTACCGTCATCTGGGGTGAATCGAAACTACAGTCTGAATAGGGACAGCAGTGTTTAGAGCACTGTAAGGTTTTAAATTTGGAAATGGATGTACACATTTTGTTGGTCTGAGTCTGTACTATCCGAAACCAACCAGAAAAATAAAAATATTGTGCTCCAACATGGTTAAAACTGCTGTCCCAATTCGCCCCATGTGTCCCAATTCGCCCCAGTTGACGGTACTTTACATTTTTTTTTTTTATAAAATGTACCGTTTACAAGATACCCGAGCAGACGGTAATAACAAAATTAATGCCATTTCAATAACAAATATTGTTAAAATAACAGAAAATGTTATGGAATCTTTTTGAAAAAATAATTTTTGCATAAGGGTTTAATAACAGTTTATGTTATCATAACAAAATTTGTTATTGGTCTGATACAGGTTGAAAGCCAAAACAACTTTGGAATTACATTTTTTGTCATGGAAGAATACCTCCAACTGTTATCGGATTAGTTGTTAAAATAACAAAAAATAATAACAAAGATTTGTTCGAAGAATAACTCAAAATGTTATTAGTCTGTTATTACAATAACAATCCAATAACAAAAAATTCATAACGAAGAATCACAAATCTTGTAATAAATAACATAAAATGTTATTGGCCTAGTATTTTTAAAAATCAAAAAATGTTATTCCCAAGTTATTTCCGTCTGCTCGGGTATAGCTCAGGGGTGACAAAAGCATTTTTAATAATCATGGAAAATGGCCCTTATAGTTATAGGATTTTATAGTTCTTAAAATTGAAGTTTAGTGAACATTTTTAGTTTAAGTTAGTATGAAACCAATTATTTATCCATACTCCTAAATCCTGATCCTGAATATACGAAACAGATACTTTGTTGCAAAATTTAACTTATTGAAACAATTGCACACGTGTGAATGTGATTAAAAACAGTAAATTTCGTCGAAAACTACATCAACCATTTTTGGAAATGAGCTATGAAACGTTTAAATATTACTAAAGAAAAAAACTGTACAAACTGCAAAAATATACGAAATCCATATTAGTTGAAGAATCATGACGAAACATTTTTATAGACTAAGCTCCAAACTTTTTTTGCACTTATAAACAAATTTATTGTATAATCTGATCTGTTGGTTGAAGCATGAAATTTGCAATATTTTTGAAAAACAAAAAAAAATATAAATATTGAAATAACAAGCCATAGTTTCAACATTTGCATGGAAAAAGTGTTTTAAAATGCATTTTACACTAGTTCAGTTGTTTTGCAATCATTAGTTCTCAAAAAATGTAAAATTTTACGAAAACAAAAATTTCAGCAAAACAAAACTTTTTGCGATATTAAACATCGAAAATTTTCAAAAATTCGAAGATTTTTAAATCAACCAAACATGCTTAAAAATGAAAATAAACGCAGGGGAATGCATCTTATATTGATTTCAACTGATTGCACTTAAATTTTCATTGAAATATTGAAGTTTTTTGAAAAAATATGTTTTTTGCCCCCTGATTTTTCGGGCCAACTTTAAAAGGGGGGAAGACAAAAACTTTAAAAAAAATTTGTTCCAGCCTTAGAAAATTTTCTTAAATTTTCTTTCTGGAACTTTAAAAATCGGGCAATTAGTTACCGAGATACAGCCTCACAAATAATGCGAATCGATGAAAATAGAAAAAAACAGCCAAAGTTGACCCCTGATAAAATGGCATTATTAAAAACATTGGCAAATTCATATAAAACAAGTTCATCCAAATAAAAAAATACAAAGAAAAGTCAATTTGCGAAATCGTAGAAAACCACTCAACTATACAAACAAAATTAAATTATGAAAATCTGGGGTGAATCGGGACACATGGGGTGAGTTAAGACATCGGTTTTAGAATTTTGGCACAGTATTTTTTTAAATGTTTGTTATTGTTTTAGGTTAGACGAGACAAAGAACAACAAAATTAGTATACATTGGTTTTTCAAATTTGAAGCTGTCATGTGCTCTTAAATACATCTGACCATACTCAGACTGTAGCCACGATTCGCCCCGGTTGACGGTACTCATTTGAATCAAATTTTTAACAAAAAAAATAATTACGCTTATTTTATGTAGAAACATATTCGATAGAACAAAAAAGTTACTCTATCAAACTATATATTGATTGGAAGTGTCTTCAATTTGATATAAAAAAACTTAGACCTTAGACATTTTGCCATTTTTAAGTTATTCGCACAATTTTTTTTTAATCGTTTAAAAATAAGTTAAAAATGCTGTCCTCAAACAGTCAAGATTACATTTTATTTATTGTTTAAGACCTCCGAAAGCCGCCCATCCCAGCTTCAATGTTTGCACATTCCATTCTGATTGGCTTTTCAGGAATCCATTAAATGCACATTATTAAATTTGCTCCGCCCATTTTTTTTAACAGCTCCTTCCTCCCTGCATCCATCCATGAACCTCCATCTCCAACCGACAGGAAACCAGCACAAACAAAATAAGTAGAAGAAGAAGCTCGAGAGGAAAAACAACCTTCTGTAAACAAGAGCAAATATTTAATAAATACGAAAAAGTGAGTGTGACGGCGCTCGCTGCAGCAGCTCCACTCACTGACGACTGGCAACAATTTATGTTTGGCAACTTCTCAGTGTTTAAGGACACGACAGGAAGATATGACAGCATCAGCAAAAGAAGCAGAAGAAGAAGAGCGAGACGGCTCCCAAAGGTTGAAGAAGTTGTGCCTCATCTTGCGATGATGCGACGAGACCGACACTCAGGACGACGTTGATGATGCTGGCAAAATTGGTTTATGGGGCTGACTTCGGGAGAGGGCAGGGTTGGGAAAAAGTGAAAAGTGATTTATTTTTGTTTTTCAGATTATTTTAAATTGTGTCAGCCTTTCATTCAAAATGGCAGAAGAACATCTTCTTGACTCGTTTTCGCTTCTTTTCACCTCTTCCATCTCTCACTCGGTTAGCCACAATCTCACTTATTCACTCACTCATTAACTGACTCACTCAATCACTCACTCACTCATTCACTCATTCACTCATCTACTCACTCACTCACTTATCAACTCACTCTCTCATTTACTCAATCATTTACTCACTCATTCACTCATTCACTCACTCACTCATTCACTCACTCATTCATTGATTCATTCACTCACTCATTCAATCTCTCATTCACTCACTCATTCACTCACTCATTCACTCACTCATTCACTCACTCATTTACTCACTCATTCACTCACTCATTCACTCACTCATTCACTCACTCACTCATTCACTCACTCATTCAATCACTCATTCACTGACTGATTCACTCACTCATTCATTGATTCATTCACTCACTCATTCAATCACTCATTCACTGACTCAATCACTCTCTCACTCAATCACTAACTCACTCGCAATGCCTAAGAAGTTACAAAAAAGACTGCAATTTGATTTGTCTAAACATTTTAAGGACAGAAACACGAATTTTCTTTTTTACAACGCCATTTTTTGCTCAAAACAATTAATCCTAAACTTTTCCATCACTGATCCAAACTGGGACCCGGGTGGGGTGCAGGGTTCGTTTTTCATGGAATTCAAGCCAAATTTATGCGAAAAAGTAGCACAATCTCAAAGAGCGTGTATACAGGCTAGCGGAATCTGTCTCCAAGCGGAACTGAAGCTGGACTGTTCCTCGAAGTAGACCTTGTGAAAAATGGGAGAGGGGGTACATTTTTGTAGGTTTTTCCACTCTCTTTATCGAAGTTATGATTCATTGTTTCGAGAACCTGTTTACTGAAGGGTAACAAGGCGCTGAAATTGATCCAACCTTGTTTTTTTTTGGTTTGGTTCATGTTTCAGATGAGCTTCCTTTTAAAAATAAATTTATAATTCACGTTAAAGACTTACTACAACTGTAGTGATCGAATATTATATTTTATCAAAAAATAAATTCCCCTTTGAGTTGGCATTTCCCAGCATTTAAATCAATTAAATTCCAATTTCCTCCTCCACTTTTTCCCGCCGTGTCCGGTATTTTTGGGTTGGGGTGAAAACCAAAATCATACAAACGAGAGCGAAAACAATTTTTTTTCCTTTGTTATTTGTGTGGTGCCCCGTGGGGCTTCAAACTGAGTGCTTCGCTACAAATGTTCTGTGGTGTTCTGGGATATTGAATTTCCCTCATTTTCCCTCGGGAGAATAATGAGTTAAAATTCGCAACAATTGTGACCACGAAACGCGTTTGATGCGTTTTAATTGCTGCGGTTCAAGTTGAAGTGAGTGGTAGGTGATGGCGAATTGGGAAATTAATCAACAATAACTCATTGTTCTAGTTTTATGTGGATTATTCAAACAAATATCTTCAAATTACTTTTAAATGGTTTTTGTTTGAAATTGTAATATTTTTGTTAAACAAACCTTTCAAATAAATATCCAAAATGAAAATGTGCTACGTGCCGAGTTTTACACAAAAACGTTTAAAACTTTTCTGCTTCAACTCGGATCACTTTGGTGTGTTCAACAAAGTTGTAGATCTGGAAGTTTCACATAAGAATCTCCCATTTTGAGGGCCAGAAGAGAAAGCACACTCAGGCTTAAATGTTTGAGATTCAAATGTGGAATTTCAAGATCTACAACTTTGTTGAACACACCGAAGTGATCCGAGCTTAGGCAGAGAAGTTCAAGTAAATTAGTACATTTACCCCACAGTTTTATAGCTGTCTTTTGATTTAGCACGAGCCAGTGAGTGTATTTTTGATGAGATTTTGCTTTATGTCACAAGTTTACTTCGCGATATACCGGAAACGGAAATTAATTTCGAAAATCGGATTGTACACACAGAGATTTTTTTACCGGATTCAATAAAATTTTACCGCCCTAATTTTTTTCGATTTTTTTTATTTTTCCCGTGTTCAGAAGGTCATTTTGAGCAACTTTTGTTCTACAAAAAACTTGACTTCTTGTTTTATTTTTAGTATTTTAATTTGTCTTTATCTTGTTTAGTTTATGTATGTTTTAAGTAGTATTTGGCCTATTCTACCACCTCCTATCATTACATTTTGCCTATTTCATGTTTTTACAGTCACTTTTTAATTTTTTTGCCTGTTTTTCACATTTTCTGCTATAAAATGGCACCATTATCATTTAACTTGTAACAAAATGCGTAGAAGCATAGTCTGGGACACTAGAAAAATTACTGCACTCTTCTTTTAACTTAAAATATAAGAAATGCTAGTAAACACAGCCAAAGTTGACCCCTAAAAAATGAAATTTTTAAAAACATTGGCAAAATCACATAAAACAAGTAAAACTTCCAACCTATAAATTTTCTAAAATTTTTACAGTTCTTCTTTCTAATGCTTTTTAAAGATCAAATATTGGTTGAAAAATGGATTTTTGGCGATTTTTCAAATCGAAGCGTGTCTAAAGACGGGGTTGGGTTGTAGAGGGTTAATTGAAATCCAGAATAAAATGTAAAAAAATACCAAACTGTTCGGTAATATTTTGTATCGATTGATCAGAAAACTTCAAGTAAGTAAGTAAATTTTCCAATGACCCATGAAGAGTATCTGTAGTAGTAGTTTCTGAAGGTTCAGTTTTATTACATTTTTAAGGTTTTGACTAATTTTTAATAAAGCGATTAAAAGAAAGCAAAGGAACAAAAGAGCTGCTTGTTAATTGAAGCCATCAAGCCCCACAAACCGCAAGTTCATAAAGATCACTCCAACTAGAGGTAAGCAAACCCGCTCTTTTTTAGGAGCCGCTCATTTTCGATAGCTCTTTAAAATGAGCCGCCCTTTTGAACGGCTCATTCGCTCTTAAAAAAAATGTTGAAAAGACTGTTTTGAAGAATTGTGTGATTTTTTATGTTTTTTCTTTGAGAAGATTCACTTTAAAATCATAGGTCTAAACCAGGCCTGCCCAACCTTTTCGGCTCAATTTTCACATTTTTGATCGTCAAAATTACAATTGTTCATTTTTTCAAGGCTTCTTCGATGGAATCGGTTCTCAGATGACCAGTGAACATAACTTTTCCAAAAGTGAGAAAAAATATTTATACATGTCGTTTTTATCTACATTTTACGTCAAAAATCAATGCGGCCCGCGGGTCGGACCAATTTTTCACTTAAAACTTACATAAAAACAACCTGCAAAAATATTTTTTCAAACTTTTATCAAAGTTATGTTCACTGGTCATCTGAGAACCGATTCCATCAAAGAAACCATGAAAAATTAACAATTGTAATTTTGACGATCAAAAATGTGAAAATTGAGCCATTTCTGCTAAAACTTCACGGAGAAAAAAGAGTTCCCAAAATCGTGAACAAGCGTTCATGAAAATGAGAACCACGAACAAAGTGTTCAAATTTCATGGTACGTTTTTCAAAATCGTACCATGGAATTTGAACACTTTGTTCGAGGTTCCCATTTTCATGAACGCTTGTTCACGATTTTAAGAACTCTTTTTTCTCCGTGTTATCAAATTTTATAATGAGAAAATGTACTTTTCTACATTCTTATTTAATAAAAAAATCTATAAATGCCAAAGTTAATTCAGGCAAGAGGAGTTAGGATATGGTTATTTAGTAGTTTTTCGGCAAAATTTTTCAGGTGAGGCATTTTGAAGTACTCAAATTTGTACTCCGGTGATTCTATAATGTGTCTTTCGATCAGTTGTACAATGGTTTTTTTTATTTTGTTTAGAAAACCATTCACTTTTGATTTAATTTAAGTATATGAAAAATTTCACCTTGTACATAATTAAAACAATTTTCATGCTTCAATTTGTTGGAAATTCACTCAATCAATCAATTTACAAATTTTAAAATAGACAAAAGTTAAAAAGTGAATCCCTCTTGGAACGGTTCTTTCAAAAGACGAGAGTTTCAAAAAGAACCGCGCGTCTTTTTGTTTAACCATGGTTCGTTCGCTCTTTTTTTGTGAACCGGCTCTTTGCGCGGCTCGCTCTTTTTTTGCCCACCTCTAACTCCAACATTAGTCACTATGATAATTCCTCAAGGGATTCGTTTCCTTGAAGTCAGCATTCAACTTGCTTCGTTTTGGCTCCTAAGCTAGGTCCGGGATACTGCAGGAGCATGCATGAAATCTTATTTTAGAAAAAAAAACAATTTTATGTCGGCTATAAAATAAACAAATCAAGGGAGTTTTTGCAACTTTTGCATGCTCTCAATCCGTGATTTCATTTAATTTTACACAAATGATTTCCTGTCATTATCTACCGAATTTTCCTTAACGTATATTCCGGTAAAATGAAAGTTTACCGATTATATCGGTTATTCTAAGCGATTATTTTAACCGATTTGTGTAAAAAATCTATTTGTGTGACGTTTATTTTAATAATAAAACGCCATCATTTATTGATTTTCGACCAAAAAGGGTGTATGTTACAAGATTTGATAACAAAAAATGTTCCCAAAAAATCACACACTCATATTTAATTATTTTGCACATTTCAAAAAACAGTGCGATGATACGACCACCAAACTTGTTCACTTTGACCGCCACAATCAAGGATTCTCCGAGCATGTTCAATCCACCCTCATTTGCTTCAATGTCAGTGCAAGCAAGCTAGCGAGCTCTCGCAAACGAACACTTGAACGCAAATATTCGATCGCATTCTGGGGGAATGGGAAGGAAAAAGCGTGCGAAAACTTATCGATTTTCCTTCAAACCCTTCTCCTCGCGCTGCGTGTGGGCATCAATCTGTGGTGTTTCCCCACTTTTCCTCTCCGGCTTATTCTCTCGATGGCACTGGTTCGAATTCAAGAGGGTGTCTAAGAGCGATTGGAGGTCATAAAATGTATGGGCGAAATAGCCTCAAATTGAGGTTTTGTAATGAAATCTTGAAAAGTGCCCTTCGAAAAAGTTTCTTCCCAAAACGTGCTCCTACTCCCCATACCGGACATCCGGTTTCCCGGGAACGCGCGCAACTCTCCAGCCGTTGTCGTCGTCGTGACGTGCTCAAAGCGGATGTTGTCTGGCTGGCTGGGTCTTGGTTGGCTGCGTGCCGACAACAATGCAAAACATGTTCGTCTTTGTGTTCCTTGTCGCAGCCTCCTCCCTCCTCCCAATAATAATGATGGCACAATGTATTGCTTTTTATGTTCTCGTCCCACATACCGGGAACGATGCCATCGAGCAACAGCATGTCGCTAAAGATGTCGTCGTTCATGGCTGATTTCTTCCATTTTTTTTGGCGTGTGTCGGTGGTTGATTTGTGAATGGAAATTGATGTTTGATGTATCTGTTTCGCAACCGAACATCTAATTTTAAAGCAACTGTTTCGTATGCTTTTAATGCTATTATTTACACTGATTATATTTAACATTAGCCGGGACCGTGGTGTAGGGGCAAGCGTGGTTGCCTCTCACCCAGTCGGCCTGGGTTCGATCCCAGAAGGTCCCGGTGGCAAATTTTGAGACGAGATTTGTCTGATCACGCCTTCCGTCGGACAGGGAAGTAAATGTTGGTCCCGGTCTAACCCAGAGGTTAGGTCGTTAGCTCAGTCCAGGTGTAGGAGTCGTCTCCTTGGGTCCTGCCTCGGTGGAGTCGCTGGTAGGCAGTTGGACTAACAATCCAAAGGTCATCAGTTCGAATCCCGAGGTGGATGGAAGCTTAGGTGTAAAAAGAGGTTTGCAATTGCCTCAACAATCAAGCCTTCGAACACCTAGTTTCGAGTAGGAATCTCGCAATCGAGAACGCCAAGGCAATGCTGTAGAGCGAATAATTTGATTTGATATTTAACATTAAAAGTAACTTTGACTCAGATACTTATTTCCAAATGTTTTGCCAATTTTCAATTCAATTCAATGTAAGAGTATCTAAAAATGCAAAATTTACGTAATATTTGAATGAATCCTTAAATGCAAAACAAAAAAAATGATTTTTTTTGTGTGGTTTTACAATAATTTTGCATCATTGATTTCTCCATACAAGACTTAACTCGAATTATTTTACTCTTTCGAAATTGAAGGCATGATTTTAAAACTTCATAAGCTTCCAAAATATTATCAATTGAATTAAGGGCCAAATGCATTTAGAAACACTCACTTTTCGAGATTTTATTTCTTTTCAAGCCCACATCTAAGGTCGGATCAAAATTTTTCAAAAAAGAAAGCTTAAGAAATTAACAAAGATAGACACTATTTAAAAATTAAAAAAAATATATTTGGGTAATTCTCTACCAACTTACACGAAATCGGGAAAAGTTGCCCGTGTCTATATATTAAAATTTTTGTAATTGTCTGCTCTACAACTTTGTGGAACATTGTTACACTCTAAAAAATAACCCTGCAAAGTTAGAAAAAACACGAAATTTTAAAATGAAAAATTTTGTTCTAAATGAAAAAATGACCCTTCTGGGTATATGTAGATTCGAAAAGTACATTAAATTTCCCATAAAATGACATGTTCCAAAATTTTTTACAGTCGAGTAACGGAAAATGGGAAAGTTTTTAAAACTTTTTTTAGTGTTTTTTTCGATGAAAAATACGTTTTTTTCGGAATTCTGAGTACGCCATCAAATCGGGCGTCTAATTTTACATAAAAGTCCCTTTGACACCAAATTTCTATCTTATCACAGTTTTAGGCTGCAAATTATTGAAAAACACTTCTTTTTTCGCATGTTCAAAAATGAAAGGGGTCGTACCGCCCCTCCGTCACGAGATATCAAAAAACGGATCTTGGATTCGTGATCAGGGACAAAAGTTACCCCTTAGGACAAAGTTTCACGCAAATCGAAGAGGGGTCGGGGCAACTGCTGTGTGAGTTGGCGGAGAATTACCCATTTCTGAAATTTAATTCAAAAAGAATCATTTTAGTCCATTTTTCAACAAAAAATATGGTCACTAAATTCAAAATTTATTTAAAAAAATTCCAAGATTGTACTTTTTGATTAAAATACAAAATTAAACGTTAAACAATATTTTAAATAACTTACAATCACTTGTACTTTTAACTTTGACTTTAAAACTTTACTTGTACTTTTAATTATAAATTCAAAACTTTTTTCCCTGCCCCCTGATGGTTTGAAAAATATTTAGAATATTAGAGAAATTTCCTTAACAGTACCACAATAGTAGTGAATGGTAGAGCCAAGTTTTTTGAAGCAATCGGTTCATTATTTATTTATTCGTCAAACATACGTAGACTACATGATCGTTGCTTAGTTTCTAATTACAAGGGGGGAACATCTATCTTTGATTGTAGAACTGTTTTTTCATGGTGGATTTTGTCATTGTGAAATCGATTATGTTATTATATTTGTTATAAGTTTCCATCATTCTATTCATGGGCCCGTGTTTAGCGTAGTCAGTTCTGTGAAAATGCAATGCGAAAGGCTCACGTGCTCTCAATACGCGTGTGGGTTCATAGAAATTTAATGTTTGTAACAACTCTGGAGAATTAATTCGGTTTGTAATAAGATCATTTACGAACGAGAGAGAAGCGAATTCACGACGCTTTACAAGTGTTTCTAAGCTTATTAACATACAGCGTGCAATATACGAAGGAAGGGGAAACACTGTCCACCCTAGTTTACGAAGAGCAAATAGTAAAAATTGTTTTTGCACTGATTCAATACGGGTTTCGTGTGTTTTGATGTGTGGACTCCACACGACGCTACAATATTCAAGAATAGAGCGAACATAAGCTATGAACAATGTTTTCAATGTATAGGGGTCCTTAAAGTTATAACTGAATCGTTTTATGAAGTTGAGCATATTAGTTGCTTTGAATACCATCGTGTTGTAATGTTCGATGAAAGTCATTTTAGAATCAAGTATGACTCCTAAATCTCTAACATTTGAACAGGTTTCAACTGTCTGGTTGTCTAGTTTTACGTTTAAATTTGGCTTATTTATTTTTCTGCTGAACAAGATCGATGTACACTTTTTAATGTTAAGTTGTAAAAAGCTACGACAGCACCATTCATAAAATATGTTGATTTCGTTCTGGAATCTTGAAGCGTCAGTTTCGTCTTTAATTTTCATAAACAATTTCATGTCATCTGCGTAAATCGAAACGTTGATATGCTTAAATATAAAGGATACATCATTTACGTAAAGAATAAAAAGTAATGGGCCTAAATGAGAGCCTTGAGGTACCCCGGAAGTAACATTGATGAGCCTAGATATGAGGCCATTAAATTTAACACATTGCGTGCGTTTTGTTAAGTAAGATTTAAGCCATGAAAGTAGATTAGAATCAATTCCGATTTTATCTAATTTGAAAAGAAGCATAGGAATGTCCACTCTGTCGAAGGCTTTGCTAAAGTCAGTATATAGTGTCTGTACAGAGTTTTTGTTATCCATTTCATTCAATGTGTAGTTTACGAACGAGAGAAGATTAGTTGCTGTTGAGCGCCCTTTGAAAAATCCATGCTGTTTTTGTGTTATGTAGTCTTTTAATTGAGCAAACATTTTGTTGTTAACTATTGCCTCAAAGAGCTTGGGAATACATGAAATAAGAGCAATTCCACGGTAGTTTTTCACGTCAGATTATTTACCGGATTTGAAAATTAGAACTAAATATGCTTTCTTCCAAGCACTTGGGAATATTCCTGATTTTAATGATAGATTAAATAGCAGATAAAGCGGAGAAGCCAGTTCAGAGGCTACATTTTTCGCAAATTTTGGAGATATTCCATTTGGTCCGGTACTTTTTGAACTGTCTAGAGCTTTAAGAGCCGCCTGTATTTCATCTAAGGATAAGCTATCGACTGTTATTTCGTTATTCGCTTGGGGTATAAAGGAAAAGTAGCTTCGGTCGCGATCGTTTTCATCAAAAGAGGTGTATACGCTTTCAAAAAAGTTTGCGAATAATTCACAAATTTCTGCACTGTTTTTGCCAATTTTATTGTCAAGAGACATATTTGACGGAAAATTACTACTTTTTAATTTTGATTTGACAAAATTGAAAAACTGCTTGGAATCACTCTTGATTTCCGATTCTACCTGGGTAATTCTCCGCCAACTCACACAGCAGTTGCCCCGACCCCTCTTCGATTTGCGTGAAACTTTGTCCTAAGGGGTAACTTTTGTCCCCGATCACGAATCCGAGGTCCGTTTTTTGATATCTCGTGACGGAGTGGCGGTACGACCCCTTCCATTTTTGAACATGCGAAAAAAGAGGTGTTTTTCAATAATTTGCAGCCTGAAACGGTGATGAGATAGAAATTTGGTGTCAAAGGGACTTTTATGTAAAATTAGACGCCCGATTTGATGGCGTGCTCAGAATTCCGAAAAAACGTATTTTTCATCGAAAAAACGCTAAAAAAGTTTTAAAAACTTTACCATTTTCCGTTCCTCAACTGTAAAAAATTTTGGAACATGTCATTTTATGGGAAATTTAATGTACTTTTCGAATCTACATTGACCCAGAAGGGTCAATTTTTCATTTAGAAAAAAATTTTTCATTTTAAAATTTCGTGTTTTTTCTAACTTTGCAGGGTTATTTTTTAGAGTGTAACAATGTTCTACAAAGTTGTAGAGCAGACAATTACAAAAATTTTGATACATAGACTTAAGGGGTTTGCTAATAAACATCACGAGTTATCGCGATTTTACGAAAAAAAGCTTTTTTAGTGTTTTTAGTGTTTTTTTCGATGAAAAATACGTTTTTTCGGAATTCTGAGTACGCCATCAAATCGGGCGTCTTTTTTTTTACATAAAAGTCCCTTTGACACCAAATTTCTATCTCATCACCGTTTCAGGCTGCAAATTATTGGAAAAACACCTCTTTTTTCGCATGTTCAAAAATGGAAGGGGTCGTACCGCCACTCCGTCACGAGATATCAAAAAACGGACCTCGGATTCGTGATCAGGGACAAAAGTTACCCCTTAGGACAAAGTTTCACGCAAATCGAAGAGGGGTCGGGGCAACTTTTCCCGATTTCGTGTGAGTTGGTAGAGAATTACCCACCTTTCTATGATACTTTTCAAATTCAAACTGGATGGTGACTTCTAACTGACTGCATATTTGTAGATACTCATCAAGTTTTTGGCTATTGCTTTTGTAAGCTTTATGAGCTTTTTGTTTTCTATTTTTAAGGTTTTTAACCTCTCTTGTAAACCAGGGCGGGTGTTTGTCAATTGTGCGTCTTTTTCTTCGTATTGGGACGCTTTCATCGAGGATGTCGTATATAATGCTATAGAAAGTGTTAACTGCTAGCTCGATGTTCGTTTCTTTCTCTAGTAATGCTTTCCAATCAACTTCTAATAGTCTACGTTTGATTAAGGGATAATTGGCATTATTGTAATCAGGAATTTCTTCGTAATCTGAACCATCTGGTCTGTTAATAGCCTTATGCACAAAAAGTGAAAATTCAATTGCTGTGTGATGAGCTTCATTTTTCCAAAGTGGATTATTTGCTTCAGTCACACAGAAGTCTTCAGTCATATTAGTAGAAAGAAGATCAAGAAAGCGATTATTTTGATTTTTAACATGATTAATTTGATTTAGGCCGAGAGAGTACATTTTAGTTTATGCAACAAGTTGCAAAAAGAGGATTTTTTCATCACGAGTCGAAGAATTGTCCAACGAGGTTCACCGAGTTGGATAAATACGAAGAGTGCTGAAAAAATCAAGTTTTGCAACGAGTTCCATAGAACATTTTTTGCAATTCCGAAAAACACCCATGGGTGGTGAAATTTTAAGTCAAATTTTCATGTATTTTGTCAATAAACCGTTTAAATCAAAATTTTTTTTGAAAAGTGTTACTTTTCGAAACAAGTGCTGAGAAGTAGAACTTTTCAGCATTTATTTTGAAAAGTGTTGCTATTCGATTCTGTTATTTTTGGTACAGAAAAGTAGGCTATTTCGTCGTTCAAGAATGACAGGAAAAGTAAGTAGTTTCACGACAGAATTGCAAAAAGAATTTTTTGCGCCATTTTTTTTTTCTTCTTGTTGAGACTCAGTTTTGTTGTATTCATGTAGGAATAATGCATGCAATTTTTTTTTATTTTTTTTTTAGGGAATGAAGATTTCATCGAAGTAGAGTTAATATTGGCAAATCAAAGATCGCCGTCTGGAACATCAATTGCATTATTTTATCAACTTTTGTTCGAATTCTTACTATATTAAGTCTAATTATTAGAAAGGTAGAGTTGAAGATTTAAACTTTGTTTATTCAAGATTAAATGAATTGGGCTTTAAGGTATTATTTCTAATCATTGAAATCAGCCCTTTTCAGAAATATTTAAAAAAAAATCTGAGTTTCATGAAATTCCAACGATATGATGGTCCCATGAAACTAGAAATTTAAAACATGAAATATCACTGAGCCAAACGATAACTAATAGTTGAAAAATTGTTTGATAAAAGTTTAGAAAAGGTGTTAAAAATTGTTTCTGCATGTTTAACATAAGATTATCCAAGTTGTTTTAAACATGTTCATGCTCTGTGAAATTCCGTGATTTTTTTTATTTGAATTATAATCACCTTGAACAATGCATTTTCACCAGCGGGAAAAATCCCTAAGTGTAGTCATATCCTAAAGCACAAAAGTAGCACTGTTTCTCCTCTAAAACATTTAAAAAATGAAACCAATCGGGTGGAGTTTGTCAAAATCGTGTTTTCGTAAACAAAAATTGATTGATTCATTCGTTTGAAAGCTATCTTCAACTTTGAAAACTGTTTTTCAACTTTTCAACTTTATCTTTCCTGCGAAAAATGCACTCATTCTTATGCCATGAAAACTTATTCACAAGAACCTTTTTGAAAATAGAAAAAAATAGCAACACAATGTTTTTTTTTCAAATTTGTCAATAATTATAATTTTTATTATAATAATAAATAAATTATTATTATTACATTTAACTATCGAAAAAATTGTCGAAGAAGGTACCACCAAACCCACACTAAGCTCAATTATAGGACTTTTGAGTTGAATATATTAGGAAGATATATTTTGCCAAGATAACTTTTCACCAAAAACAATCTATTCATTTTTACGAAGTGTTTAACTCAAAAAAGGGAAGGACAATTTCGACCAAATTGGACGGTTTATGATTTACCCATCAATTCCAACATGTTAAAGAGTATATTGAATGTCCTCAAAAACACGACTTTGCTTTTTCCCACTTTTTTTGTAATGCTCTCTTCCTAGGTTCTCACCGACCTCTCGCAATCAAATGTAGGGGAAACACACTGATTTTCAGTCTTTAAAGTTGAAAGATCTTGTTGGAACCACTTTTACAACAAAAAAACAACAATTGCCAATGTCTAAGTCTTAATTTTCTTTAATTTTTTTTTTAAAGGTCATATAAACATATGAAACACAATAGCTTATGAGACCTTTAAAAAAACTCTAGAACTGTATACAAAGAGTCTATTCTGATTGTTCCTTATGTAAACACAAATTGACGTTAGCAGGATCGACTGAATATTTTCACTTTGACATTGGCCCATTTACATTGTTTTGCTTGAAGTTGATTTTATTTGGTTTCATATATTTATAAGAATCCAAAAGTCAATTATTAACTCATCATGATCTCAAAATAGACGTGTGATCAGAAATAAACCTTCCTCCCCTAGCCCCTAGTGTCAACTCAAGGAAACTTTCTCTCTGCAGTATTGCTGTCACAATATCGTCGCTCTTCTCAATTCCCCAAGCTTGTTCAAATTCTGGACATTTGCTTGTGTTCTTGCTTACAGCTTAGACGAAATCCACCCAGTTTAAATATACATATCAAGAGCATTATCAGGATGGGTTGGGGGGTGGGAGGGTTTCGGAAAAAAGTGGGAATAAATTTAAATGGAAGCCAGCAAAACCACAACACGATCCAAAATAAGAAACTCCACCAAAAATACACACACACCGTTCAGTTTGAGCCAGGAATTGTGTTGGTTCATTTACTGAGAGAGACACGTTGCAGCCGGGAAAAGTGTGAATGAATTATTCAAAACCAAAGCTTTTACACTCTGTGGCGTGGCGACCACAGGTCGTGACCCCTCCCAATCCCCCCGGCAGCCTAAGCTGGATGGAAAATGGAAATTCGTGGGAAAGTTTCGCCTTTATTTTATATTTATTTTCCTACGGTTTCTATAATGAACCGTTCTTGACGGGGAGCGAAACGGTTTGCTAATAGTTGGCACTGGTGAGGGGGAGTGGGCTTTTGGGAATTTCTGGGATCTTTTTGGAAAGCTTCCTCGTGCAAAGCAGAGATTCGTGGAATCAAAACTACGATACAGATTTGAATATTATATATTTGAGATTTTGGTGTACCGTAAGTTAACCGTCATAGCCCAACAATATTTTTTCGATTTTTTTTATTTTTCCCATGTCAGGTTATTATGAGCTACTTTGGTTCTACGAAAAACTTCACTTCTATTATTTTATGATTTACTTGTTTTATTTTTTGTATTTAAATTTGCATTTATCTTGTTTAGTTTATGTTTGTTTTTGAGTATATTTGTCCTATTCTACCACCTCCTATCATTACACTTTGCCTTTCTAATTTCTCATGTTTTTAATGTCACTTTTTTCGCTTGTTTTTCACTTTTTGCTATAGAAAGGCACCATTACCATTTAAATTGTAAAAAAAAATGCGTAGAGGCATAGTCTTGTACATGAGATAAATTACTGCATACTTCTTTTTACTTAAAATATAGGAAAGTTGACACCTAACAAAATTACATGTTTAAAAACATTGGCAAAGTCACATAAACAAGTCAAACTTCCAACCCTAATATTTTCTAAAATTTGAGAATTTCTTCTTTCCAATGCTATTTAAAGATCAAAATTGGTTGAAATGGATTTTTGGCAAATTTTTAGAACGAAGCTCGTCTAGAGGTGGGGTGTGGTTGCAGAGGGTTAAAGGTTCAATTGTTGTTAAACCTATAATTTATACAATTTGATATGTTTGATAGTTTTTTTTTTTTTTCGTTAGGATTGTAACTTGTTTGTTTTTTAGAATCGTACTTATCATAATCTATACTGCCCATGTTCACATGAATGTCCCATATGCAAAAACAGCAAGCTGAGAAAAACGCAAGGCAAGTTTGTCCCATACATAAGGCTACGTGTTAAGTTTTCGCGAAAAAACTGGATTTTCTCCTGATTTCTAGAACAAAGTACTGGATGTTATAGACTCTTTTGAAAGAGCACAAGAATTTGAACCAAACTGCATCAATAACTCTTAATCGATGAAAATGCATATGGGACATTTATGCGATCAGGGGCAATATAGTTCTTTGAATTTGAATTTTGTGATCAATTTAGTATTCTCCAGTTGTAGACATTACATCTTATGAGCGATGGCACATTTTGGTCAGAAATCACTTGGCAGTGTTGCTATTTCTAAAAAAAAAAACATAATTTTGAATAAACGTCCAAAACAGCAAAAAATACTTTTGTCGGGTCGAAAAGTAATTTATATACAGTTTAAAATCAAGCACAGTTTCCAAGTAATAGCCACCATTATTATTTTTTTTTTTTTTTGAAAACGTGTTTTTTTCTTATTGAAATCATGACCAAGCTTGAGTATCTCTGACTATATATTTTTGGAAAAGATAAGAAAATTTCCTACAAATTAGCTTTAAAGACAGACCAACGGTTGCTGAGATACTGCCTCTGAAAGAAAAGCAAACAGCAAACAGATAACTCAGCAAATAAATGCGTCCGATTTTCAATATCAAAAAACAAAACTTTCGTTAAATTTTTCGTTCTTTCGAAAAAAATAATTATTATTTTCAAATCAATCCTGACAGACTCTAAAGGGACCATCCATAAACAACGTGGACACTTTTTTGGAAATCTCAACCCCCTCCTCCCCCCCCCCACCACCCAGTGAACAATTGTCCATACAAAAAAAAATCTTTTATTTGTGTAGAGCGTGCCCAATCGCAAACCCTGTCCCTCCCCTAAAGTGACCACGTGGTTTATGGGTGGCCCCAAAATACTTATTTTCCCCAATTTCAGTACTTTTTTAAATTTAAATTTGATTTTACATCTAAAAATATTAACTAAAAAAACTACTATATTCAACGCTTTTCAAAAATTAAGATTAAAAAAAAGTCGCAACACTGCTTGTGTCATTGCTCAAAAGATGCCTTTTTGTCATTTAAAACCAATCAAAAAAACTAACTTAATCCACCTATGTGGTTGATGCCTTCCTCACTCTTTATCAACAATTGGTGATTCGATGAGTTTGGAAACAAATTTCATCCAGTTTTTCTTAAAATCTGCAATAGAAAAGTACACAAATATCACTTAAGAGGTCAAAACTCGAGACAGGGTTGCCAGATCTTCAATATTTTGGACTCGTTGGAAAGGTTTTTCGATTACCTAACCAACGGTCGTTCGGAAGATGGATCCGGACACAGGTTAAATATATTTAGTGAGAGTCGACTTCAACAAAGTACATAAATATCAAATAAGTGAGCATAACTCGAGACAGTGTTGCCAGATGTTCAATGTTTTGAACTAGTTGGAAAGGTTTTTTTAATAACCTAACCAACTGTGAACATGATGGTATTTGAGTCGATTTCCGGTCACTTATCTAACATCCGGATAAAAACAAAAAGACATTTTTAAAAATAACTTTTGAACTACTTATCGAAACCTTATAAAATCAATAGTTACGTATGGGACCTTAAACCAAATCAAATGCAACTGGTTTGACCAAAATCGGTTCAGCCAGTGCTGAGAAAACTCAGTGAGCATTTTGGTCACATACAAACACACCCATACACACACAGACATTTGTTCAGTTTTCGATTCTGAGTCGATAGGTATGCATGAAGGTGGGTCTACGAGCTTTTTGTGAAAAGTTCATTTCTAGAGCAGGGTTTTAGCCTTGCCTCAGTGAGGATGGCAAAACGTAATTTTTAAACAAAATTGTTATTTTGCGAATTTTTTTTTTTTTTTTGAAAATTAGAATAAAAGAAATGGGTCAAAGTTATTCAAGGGTAGAAGCCCTAAGCAATAGAGGTGGGCAAAAAAGAGCGAGCCGCTCAAAGAGCCGGTTCACTGAAAAGAGCGAACGAACCGTAGCTCAGAAAAAAAGAACCGTAGTTCTTTTTAAACTTCGGTCTTTTGAAAGAACCGTTTCAAGATGGCATGATTTATGTTATAAATATAATTTATTGAATTTCAAAAAAAATAGTATAAAATTTGTTCTTGAGAATTGAAAATGCAATTTCAAATATTTCAATGCTAATAAACATTTTTCTCAAAAGTATATGATTGTCTAAACAAAATGAAAAAAAAATCATTGTGCAATTGATTGTACACTAAAGTATTACCAGAATACAAATTTGAGCATTTCAAATTGCATAATTTGTAAAATATTACCAAAAATCTACTGAATAGTTTAGATATTTTTGAAAAAAAAAATAAACCCTTTTGTCTGATTAAATATAAGCGTTTATAGACTTTATCGGTTAAATCAGAATGTAGAAAAGAGTTCACAGAATATTTTCTTCAAATAAAACATCAGCATTAGTTCAATTCTTGCAGAAATAAACGCAATTAAAAACAATTTTTCCAGCATCCTAGATTTAAGTTTGGATGCCTTTTAATAACTCGAATGTTTAGGTTCGAGTAGAAATCTTGACAAAGAGACCATCAAGACCTATGGTTTCCAAGGGCATCTTCTTGTTTTCAGTTTTAATTTGTTTTATCAAATAATTTATAAAAGTCCAATGTGAAATAACTTATAAAATCACACGATTCATAAAAAAAATCCTTTTTATCCAAAATTTGAAAAAGAGCGAAAGAGCCGTTCAAAAGAGCGGTTCTTTTTGATGAGCGAACGAAAATGAGCGGCTCCTAAAAAAGAGCGGTTTTGCCCACCTCTACTAAGCAATAACTACAACTTTGCCCAAGACACCAAATTGATCAGAAAATCCACTCTCAAGATACGTTTTTTTTAATATTTTAAAAGCCTTTTTGTAAGGACAGCTGCCAAAATTGTATGGAGACTTGTATGAACGAACTAATAACGCAAAATGTCTTCTTTGTTCATAGAAAAGATATACTAATTTCATTCGAATAAAAAATAAAATAAAATTTGTAAAACATTGCTCTTTCTTGGAAGAACTGCTCAGAGAGAATATTGTTCTTCAAAGGAGAATATTCTTCAGAAAAATAAACTGGGAATTACGAAGAAAATGTCATAACGTTTGCTTTATTTTCCAACTTCCAGTTGCATTCTAGGGAAAGCTCGTTGCATGCTGAAACATTTGCAGTAATTGCTTGATCTTGTTTGTGATTCTGGTTAACAAATCAAATTATGAACTTTGATGAAGTCTATAATTAAAAAGTTATCCCGGGCAGACGGTAATAACAAAATTCATGCCATTTCAATAACAAATACTGTTAAAATAACAAAAAGTGTTATGGAATCTTCCTGAAAAATCCATTTTTGCATAAGGGTTTAATAACAGTTTATGTTATCATAACAAAACTTGTTATTGGTCTGAAATTGGTTGAAAGCCAAAACAACTTGAGAATAACATTTTTTGTTATGGAAGAAAAACACCAACTGTTATTGGGATGATCGGATTAGTTGTTAAAATAACAAAAAATAATAACAAAAATTTGTTCGAAGAATAACTGAAAATGTTATTATTCTGTTATTACAGTAACAATCCAATAACAAAAAAATCATATCGGCGAATAACAAAACTTGTTATTAATAACATGACATGTTATTGGCCTAGTATTTTCAAACATCAAACAATGTTATTCCCAAGTTATTTCCGTCTGCTCGGGTACAGAGAAAATAAATACCGAAACCTTAATGATGATGCCATGGAAATTTCTGCATTCAAAGTTGGAATTTTCCAAAAATTGAGACGGAACCATTCCACCGTATTTCATAACATTGCGTAAACGCTTTCGGTACGCCTGGCCAACTAGAATTTAATATAGCAGTTCCGGGAACACCTTGCAAAATGTTGCACCAACTTTTCCAACAGTTGCAACCGGGGGGGAGATGATGAGGCAACCTAGTTTGGAGGTTAGTTTGGTTGCATCGCAAAGCGAGAGTTGGTCAGCCCGGCTGAACGCAATCGCTGCTTTCCGCACGATTAACTCGCTCGGTTGAATGTTAGTTTTTTTCTATCAGCTTTTCAAACAGTTAATCCACGGAACGCAGAACTGGACTGATGATGGGAATTTGAAGAGTAGCTAGGTACATTTTTTTAACGGGCCTTACTCAAAAGTGTTATGTTAAATTTAGGTATTAATTTTTAGTCCTAAAAAGATTTAACCAACATTAACCAAATTTATTTACAAATTAACTAAAACTGGATGAATACCAAAATTTTATGAAGGTCGTTAAAGTTTCAAACATTCCATAACACCACAGATTAACTTCAAACTGCAACTCTTCGCTCAACTCCGAAACCAAATTTAATTCAATTAGCCCAACCTGATTTCATCTAATTAGCCGGGTCAGCCAACTTAAGCAGAGCTCGAGCGCCCTTCTCCTGAACTGCACTCCCGGACCCGGAGTTTAAGGTAAAGTTCTCGCATCATGATGGAATCTGGACCACCCTGTGGTTAGAGAGGTGGTGGATGAGAAGCGTACATTCCGTCCACATACCGTGCGTGGCCGCGGAGGCGGAACATTCCGGACGGGGTTAAGTGGCCACCGCAAGTGCCCGGGCGGTCAAACCTCAACCCCAAAGTGTATGAACATTTTACACACACACACACACACATTCCATTTCAACTCAAACCCACGGGGAAAACTCCGACTGATAATTTCATCCCCATGGATTAGCAGCAAATAACGTCCCGCGGGAGGAGAATTCAAACAAAGCTTCGAAAAGTGAGTTCGTGGATGGTGAAATAGTGGGACTAGGGAGAAATTGTGGCTAGATTTGGTTCAAACATGAATCCTGTTTGATTTTTAAATAGTTAGCAGAATTGAGTTTGAAACCCAAAAAAGGATTATTTATAAATATTCAGTTGATGGAACTATTTTCACAAAAACACATTAAGAAACATTTGCGAATTTTGCCAGATTTGTGGTACGAAAATGTGATTATTTTTTCGTCTGATAATGTGTAAATTTACCTTTGGCAAACGCAAGAAAAAAATTATTTCCAAAATAATATCAAACTTGCGATAGACATATACAGCTTACTAAGTCCGCACCTCAACTTGCACGGCCGTCACGACACTGTGAAAATGATATTTTGACACATTGGCTCAATTCTGGAGACAGATTCAGATTCTGAGCAAAATGATTCCACGTTAAAGCAGCCTGATCCACAAAAACCACATTTAAAAATAAACAATTCTCCGGAATTGCTGAACAAATTTTAGCTCATTACATTTCAAAAGAAAAGTGATTAATTTGGCTTAGAGCGTCCAATTTCCCGGGGTTACAAAATTCCCGAGAAACGGGAAATTTTCAACAAATTTCCCATGAATTCCCGGGAAATTTAAAATTATTCTGATCCAGTTTCTGATAAATATTTTGCAATAAAATTGTATAGAACAGCAATTTTAATGGTCAAATGAGTGTGGGAATCAATTAATTGCTTGACTACTTGTAAAAAATCATGCAACTTTGAGAAAATATACAAATTTTCTATTTAGTTTTTAATAATTTTCATTGTGTAAAAGTGGTTGAAATCAAACGATATTTTTTTCATATTTAACCTTCATAAATGTATAACTTCAAACTGTAATTTCTCTGTCTGGGGGGTGAGATTGAATCATACCCAAGATTACCCCTGATGACGGTACTTCTAAACAAATTCTTCTGGCACAACCCTTTTTGAAAGAATTATGTATATCAATTCAATTTTCATTTAAATTTTAAAAAATCTAAATTTTAATCATGGCCGGAAGAGGTAAATATCTTATTTTCAAATGATATAACATAAAACATTGAGGCCAAAAAGGTAACAAAATGTTCACTTCCGCTTGTGTTTCGGGAATTCCCGGGAAATTCACAAATTTCCCGGGAAACGGGAAATATTTTTTCCGGGAAATCCCGGGATTTTTTTTCCTAGGACGGGAAATTGGACGCCCTAGTTTGACTTTTAGTGAAAAATACCAATATTTTTCTAATCTTTAAGTTTTACGTAACACATCCGAAAATGGTAAATATCCATAAACAAGATTCTGAGATATGCTTAAAAAAAGTTATCGGGATTCAGTACATTAATTGAACATACAATTTTTGCTAGAATCGATAAAAATGCAATTTTTGAACCACCCTATCTAGGATAGGACCACCCTATTTGCCAAACAAAAAAAACGCGTCTATATATTTTGGCCAAGAAACTCCCATGCCAATTTCAGACAAATCAGAGCCTTTTTGATCTAGATCCTGGTGGTTTGACATGGAATCGCTGCGTAGATGGTCAATTTTCAAATTTCGTTAGGGTGGTCCCATGCACTTTTCGCTTGAAAATTATACATTTTCAAATTAAAAAAAAAACCACGATGTAACCTGGCACTTTAAATTTGGCCTGCACTTTTAATAAAAATTTTAGTTTAAAATTGTTTTTTAACATCAAAATGACTGCTACTTTTGATCCTCAAGTCCTAAATTAACTTTTCAAAAACAAAATTGTATGTTTTTAAGAGGCCAAAAAGTACTCAGATTACCACTTCTCTCTAAAACATAATCCTGAATTGCTACGTTAAAAACTGTTTTTTTTTTAAGGATTGCATTGTTGCTATTGACAAAATGAGTCGTAGAAAGTTGCTTGGAATGGCATGCTCAACAACTTTCTAGAAAAGTAAAAAAAAAATCCAAAAATATTCTAGTGAAATTAGATTTTATAAAACAACCTAATCGTGAAACACCCTAATTTTCAAACAAAAGTGGCTCCCCAAACTCTTTCAAAGCCACCAAAGCGCCAAAACTTCACCTATTTTTGGAAAATCTATTTTCCACTTAGTTTTGTGATCTGGACCTCTAAAACACAATAATTCAACTGCGGGTAAAAGGCCAGTGTGTAAAATAAATTTTGCATTATTTCATGAAATTCAATGTAATATTACAGCCTGAAATATGAAGGCCATAAATAGCATTGCTAGTTAAGGCGTCAGTTTTTCAAACGTTTATCATTTCATTTTAGTAAGGGAGCAATTCTCTGAGATTTCGGTCATTCGTTTTTTTTGTATTTTTTAATCCGGCTGAAACTTTTTTGGTGCCTTCGGTATGCCCAAAGAAGCCATTTTGCATCATTAGTTCGTTCATATAATTTTCCATACAAATTTGGCAGCTGTCCATACAAAAATGATATGTGAAAATTCAAAAATCTGTATCTTTTGAAGGAATTTTTTGATCGATTTGGTGTCTTCGGCAAAGTTGTAGGTATGGATATGGACTACACTGAAAAAAAATGATACACGGTAAAAAAAATTTTGGTGATTTTTAATTTAACTTTTTGTCACTAAAACTTGATTTGCAAAAAAACACTATTTTTAATTTTTTTTATTTTTTGATATGTTTTAGAGGACATAAAATGCCAACTTTTCAGAAATTTCCAGAATGGGCAAAAAATCTTTGACCGAGCTATGATTTTTTGAACAGAGAATTTTCTCAGCTTTTCGAATATATTTTTTTCAAAGGTGGGCAAACATGGGCACTAATTTTAAAAAATGAAAAACTGCGACTATTTTCAAAAAAGTTACCTAAAAATGGTTATAACTTGAAAACGGTGCACTTTATCAAAAATTCACTAAAGTAATTTTTGATTGCAAATTCAATTTTACATCGAAAAATGAAGTTGAAAAAATTTTGCGACCAGTATTTCGATTTTTTGAAAAAATCAGTATTGATTCAAAAAATCATAACTCGGTCAAAGATTTTTTGCCCATTCTGGAAATTTCTGAAAAGTTGGCATTTGATGTAAAAAAAAATCAAAAATAGTGTTTTTTCGCAAATCAAGTTTTAGTGACAAAAAGTTAAATTAAAAATCACCAAAATTTGTTTTACCGTGTATCATTTTTTTTTCAGTGTAGTCCATATCCATACCTACAACTTTGCCGAAGACACCAAATCGATCAAAAAATTCCTTCAAAAGATACAGATTTTTGAATTTTCACATATCATTTTTGTATGGACAGCTGCCAAATTTGTATGGAAAATTATATGAACGAACTAATGATGCAAAATGGCTTCTTTGGGCATACCCAAGGCACCAAAAAAGTTTCAGCCGGATTAAAAAATACAAAAATTAAAATTAAAGAAAAAAGACCGATTCCGTAGAGAACTGCTCAAGGGTATAAATGGACAAAAATATATTTTTATTCAATTTTCTATTGTGAAATGACTCAGGAACTCGATTTTTGGATCATAGCCAAATTTTAAACCAGAAAAATTCACCTAAAGAAAAAGCCTCTATTTTTTATGTCAAACTGCCTTACCCAGAGCGTTCTCAGTCTCAGATGGTAGTCCCAGGCAGGGTTGCCAGACAAATCTTGGAATAACTGATTTTTCAAGTGTCTTCAAAAATAAAGATTAATCATTATCAGTACCAGATTTTGACAGATTTTTCATTTTCTGCCAATCTTGAACAAACATTTCATTAAAATGATAAAATCGTTCATTTTAATGAAAAGAGGAAAAAATAGGTAAATATATAAATGAATGAAAATGTAAATTCAACCTTTTTCAGACCGAAAAATCAATAAAACCATTTAAAATCTACAATTGTTTGCATTATGTCATATCCTTCATCCCCTTCCCTAATAATAATTGAAGGATGTTCGTATGCCAATTTTTTCCAAATTTTTTATCGGTACTTGGCCATATTTTTTTCAATTTTAATCTGGCAACCCTGCATACTGCCAAAATCACGTTAGGCTAGTACAATTTTTATTTAAAGTTGTAGTCCCCCCCACCTTCAAAAATTGCCCGAAAAATCAAGGGTCAAAAGAATATTTTTTCAAAAAAACTTCTAAATTTAAATGGAAATTTAAGTGCAATTAGCTAAAATCAAGTTAAAATGCATTCCCCTGCGTTTAGAATCATTTTAAGCATGTTTGAGTTGATTTAAAAATCTTCTAAATTATTGAAATTTTTCGATGTTTATTACCGCAAAAAGATTTTTCGCTATAATTTTTGTTTTCGTCAAATCTCACATTTTTTGAAAACTAAAGATTGAAAAACAACTGAAGTAGTGTAAAATGCATTTTGAAACACTTTTTCCATTCAAATGTTGAAGCCATGGCATGTTATTTCATTATTTATATTTTTTTAGCGTAAAAAAAAAGCTTTTCCAACGATGATTGTAAAGTTGGAAAGCTTCCTTTTTTTGCTTTTAAAGTAAATTAATTCACAAAAAACAACGCTTATTCATTATTTCGTCTATTTTGTTCATTTCTTTCAATATTATTCATTAATCAGAAAAAAACAAAAGCATACAAAAATAGTGCCACTTTACTCCATAAACAAAGATATTTGTGTTTTGTAAACATACACAGCTAAAAAAGTAGTAATCCAGCTGCGTGTAAAAGGCCTGGGTGTAAAATAAATATTGCATTATTTTATGAAATTCTGTGTAATATTACACCCTGAAATATGTAGCCCATCAGTATGGGAAACCTACTTAACCGAAATGTCAAGCTCATATATGCGTTTATCCTTACAGCTTTTCATCGGTCTGATGGCCGAGTGGGCTAAGGCGCCAGTCCTTACTGTTGGTGCTGGGTTTGAATCCCGTCGGTTGCAACTTTTTTTGTGTTTGCAAAAATTGTACATGCAGTGTGTAATATTAAGTGTTTATTTTGACGAAGGTGATGTGCATGCTTTTGCATGCGATTTTACCATCGGATTTTTTGCTGTGTAGTCATAAAGACCAACGGTAGATGTAAAAACAATAATTCGTTAGCGTCAAATTTTTAAAAAATGACCTAAGTTGCTTCTTTTCTCTTCCACAGTTCGTTGTGTGATCAATATGTTTCATGATTTGTAAATTTTTTGCTAACGATTTATTTCAAGAAAATCTACCACGGATCTACCGAAATCAGTTAAACAGTTTAACAGTTTTTAGATAAATCACTTTCAGGAAAAAGGAAATCAATAAAATAAAAAATGTTAAGGGTGCACAGCAGCCAAGGAAGTTGTTGTCTTCTTATTCCAAATTTGTCAAACTTACGGACCTAATCCTGCAAGATTCTGATTGTAAAAATAGTCAAACTTTGTTGTAAATATCTTTGAAGACAGTAATTTAGGGGATGAATAAAAATCATATCGATAGTTTCACTAGTTTTAATGATTATAAAATGTCTGTAACAGAAATCTGGGTGCAAAAGCTATGGTTGATGTGTACCGTTAAGCGTAAATAAAATTAAGTTTCAATAGAAATTGAATGATAATTATGAAATAAAATAAATCTAAAAAATATTCAATGGCTAACGATAGGAGTCAGATTCGAAGACAAATCCATGAAATAATAAAAATAATATTTCAATTTTATTTGTGATTTTTTTAAATCGATAAACTTATTAACTAAATTGTAACATAATCCAAAAAATACTTAAATTATTTTTAAAATTATTATCACGCAAAAAGCTTCAAATCCACTTCCGTAAAGTTAGCCCACAGTTTTGAGGGCATCCACAGTAAAGTGGCCAGCCAGCCAGCAAACCTCAGCGCGAGCGACAGCAAGACGCCAACCCCCGGCAGCAATTCCGCCGGAAAACCCCACTCAAACCCGACCAGCGAGGAGGACGACTTATGCATACAATTTGGGGCGTGCTTTACATGCAACCTACATGAAGGCGTTTCTTTGCTCGCGGTTTTATCGAGAAAACGGAAAAAGAATGGTTTAATCAAGTTTATGAGATTATTTCTGGAAAATTTTAACAACGTTTCCTCAAAATGTTTGTCCAAAATTCAGCTGATGGAAAAGTCACTGAAAAGTTTTCCAATCTAACTCATTGAAGCCACCGAAAGCACGGCAGTTAAAACTAACAAACCCGCACATTAGTCACGAAAAGCTCAACCACTGACTATGTAAAGTTACAATTGCATACATTTAGGGGAGGCGGGGGGGGGGAGGGTATTCACACACCATGCACATTCAATTTGGCTAAACTTTGGCGCCATGCTCGAACGAGCCCGAGGTTTGTTTTTGTGAGTTCGGTGTGGCGGTTGTCTGTTACGAAAACTATTGTTGCAGCTGACGTGCAAATATTGCAGTTTTGTAACTCCCACACTAACAATGTTTGGCAGGAAGCTTTCCGGCGAAAGACAAACAACGGCCAGGAATATATTTTGGTGGGAAATGTTTACAAAATTGTGGTATTTTGGGGGAAAATATTACCTTTAAATTAAAAAAAAAAACAAAAATACATAAATGCTGAACTTTTTTAAAAGGATAAGGGAAATTCTCCAATCCTCTGATTTCAGGTTTTCCACAATAAAAATCGAATTCTAGTCTTATTTAACTCATCAAAATGCTTGATGAAGACGATATAACCCAAAATTAGCCTAACCATCAATCCATCAGCAATTCAGCCAGTTTAAGCACAACCACAAACTGCAAACTTCATCATAATCCCAGCGCACCAAATTGGAAAATTTAACGACCACCACCCCACCAGACTCTGTCTGGTTGTCGTAGTTGACCCACATCTGACCCCATTTTCATTTTTTGTCCCTTTTCCCTGTCGTCCAAATTAAAGTCCCCCCCCTTAACTCTCCACTGGAGAGTCTCCAGCAGTAGAACTAATTTAAACACAAACATTATTCTTCTGGCCTCCTCTCTCTCTCTCTGCATCCTTGTGTTGCTTCCAAGTTTATCTTTATCGTCCTTGTTGTAACTCCTCTCTGCAGTAGAGGAAACTGGACAGGGGACACTTTGGCAAAAGGACACTCTCTTCACCGGGACTAGTAGTGGCTCTGTCTCTCTCATTAGCTAATTTGACCACATTTTGTCCCGGGAGGGTAGGGCGCAAAAAAAGCACAGCTACGTCGAATACATTAAAATTTCAAGAACACTAGTCTAAGCACGTAGACACGGGGTGTTTGATGGTGGAGTTTTTTTTATATTTATTTTTAATTGCTTTTGATTAATCTGTCTTTTATTTATATCGATATAATAAAGTTGAACAAAAATTTTGTGGTTTGATGCCAAAGCTTGAAAGTGTAAAATGTACATTACAGGAACACGCTCACTTGCACACACACACCCACTCTAACCGACAACCAAAAATGACCAGAAGAACTCTCCAAAAGTTAGCCTTGTCCGGAAGCCGGGGTTGGGTTCCGATTCTCGTGGAGCTTGGAGCAACATGCGAAGGCACGTCCGGTTGGTTTGGAAGATGGGGTGATGGGATACAACCCATAGTTGGGGTTGTAATTTTAACTTTAATACTGGGAAGAGGTACGATGTGATGATCCAGTTTTGTGATACTGTTACATGTACCTTTTTTGGATTATTTTACTAATATCAAGCATCAACGAGAAACTGACCAGTTTGTATGGAATAACCAGGATTGCTGGAAACATGTCACGAGTAACTGTTATTTCACCAGAATTATTTTAAATTACCGGAAACTACTTGAATCACACAAAATTAAATGCTTAAAATATTACGGTGTTCGCTTTGTAAGCGAATGGTTCTGGGTACGATTCCCATCTGCTCCCAACGAGAAAATTAAGAACATAGGAAATTTGAAATGATGAATAGGAACGAAAAATCAAAGTCGCTCGAGGCGGGGTTCGATCCTCCGTCCTTTGGATTGGTAAGCAAAAATGCTAACCACTAGGCCATGGCGACTTCGTGAGCGTGGACTGGAATTAGGAATACTATTACAGAGAGCGAGTTGTGGCGCTATAACCACGGCATATAGTGTCCAGGGCATTCGTGGAAATACAATGTCCCATCCCAGAGGGTCCCGGAGTACCAAACCTTCTTAGCATGGTGCTCCCAACGAATACAACCAAAATCTCGGAGCGTATGGTGGTGTGTCCCCACGCTTCTTCCTCCCCTGTCGATTCAGAATTGTGTTGTTGTTCGAACACTCTGTGCTCAAACTCAACCCAATTACGAGTCATCTCTGCGATACGGCTTTACGCAGTAGGCCTGGCCGCTTTAACGCTTGTGATGTTTCAATGCATTCAAATGCAATGGCGCACTACAAATGTTAATAAATGACAAGAAGAGTGCTAGGCGTCATCTAACCTAAGGCACTCTCCAGGATCCCTTCGAAAGATTGGCTGCGCTAGGGTCTGATTAGATTAGATTAGATTAGATTAGATTACCAGATTTTGCTTAAAATAATGACCATTAGTAACTTGAATTAATAATTCTGGAGTTACACGAATAACTGCGGAATCACTGAATATTTAAGTGCAATTAGCTGAAATCAATTAAAAATGCATTCCCCTGCGTTTAGAATCATTGGTTTATTCAAAAATTCCTTGATTTTTTAAAAAAATCAATGTACAAATACCGCAAAATGTTTTTTTTTTTAAATTAATAATTGCAAAACAACTAAGCTAGTGTAAAATGCATTTTAAAACACTTTTATCATTAAAATGTTGAGACTATGGCTATTGTTATTTCAATTTTTCAAACTTTGAAAAATATTTTCATCGGCCTTATTATTTCAAGTTTTAGATTGAGTTTCGATCAAAAATTTAGAAGAATAATAAATTTAGTCTCATTAATCAGAATTCTTCAATGAGAGGAAATGTGTCGAAAAGTCGTGTTTATCAAGATGAATTTTATAAAAAAAATCATTTTATGTAGTATGATTAGAGCGTCTCTCCCCAAATTGAATAAAATAATGCAAATTTTGGTCTAAAAATTTCGATTTGGTTGTGAAAAAATGAATACTTATAACATTAAAACTTTTAAACGGCAAATATAAGCATTAATTTAGCTCATTAGGGAAAGTTTTTTAAATTTTAGTTTACAGATCCGCAAAATGCCTAAGTTTTTCCTATTTAATCTATATATATAAAAAATTTCGAGGGTTTTGTTCGAACGCGAATCAGTTCAATACGGAGCCTCGGATCGAGGTGCTCTTTGTTGTGTTGGGTTCGTATAAGCCCAAGGAAGGTTTATACGCTAATTAATTGACACTTTGGCCACTATCAGACCGATTCCGGAACACCGCCGTTTGTATGGGAAAAGTGGCGTAAAATCTTGCGTAAAATCAAATTTTGATCACAGGAGGCTGAATAAGCAAACAAGTTACAAACGTCAAGAAACCAAAAGGGCCGGACAAAGTTTGCCGGGAAAAGCTTGTTTAATATAGTTTTAATGGAATGAGTATTATATGTACGTACATCAATTATTTAAAATTTGGCAAAAAATATCATAATTTATATTTTTTTTCTCAAGCCGATTTTCCCCACTAAAACATTAAATTCTTAACTTATCTAAAATTTAACACTGATTAGATGTCATTTTCATATACATTAGCTAAGCTTTTCTAGTCATGACATATAAGCGAATTACAAATTTTGGAATTCATTTATAAGAGACTTTTTTCATTTGAACAACTCTGGATTAAAAATTGCGATTCCAAAGCACAACAAAAACATTTCCATTTTTTTTATTAAGTTATCTCAAAGCTGCTGTCCTTGTTTTAAATGAAGTTCAGATTATCGCCAATTAATGGTATTGAGCTTATTTTATGATTTTAATAGCTTGAAAATTGAAACAAATCTAGTGAAAACATGGATTGTATGACTGTTTCAAAAGAAACCTCTTGGTCAAACATCTTTTGTACAAAAAGTTTTATTTCCCTTAAATAGATATTTATTTACGGTCAATTCAAAATAAGGGTGCTTAAGGGGGTAGGCGTGGCTGAATGGCTACGCTGTTCGCTTTCTAAGCGGAAGGTTCTGGGTTCGATTCCCATCTGCTCCTATAGAGAAATTATGGAAAGAAGGAATTCTGAACACTTGAATATGAACGAAAAATTCATTAGCTCGCGGCGGGGTTTGATCCCCCGTCCTTTGGGTCAGCAGACAAAAATGCTAACCACCAGACCATCGAGGCTTAGTTGACTAGAAGGATTAAGAATGCTATAAGAATCCAAGAAACTTGATTGGAATCTGTGAACCTAAGAACAGGAAATGCAATATTGAATGCAAGTTGAATTCAAGGACACTTACTGGTTGCATAATTGTTAGGCGAATATTGAACTTTCAACACGACCAGAAGTCACCACAAAAAGCTTGGTGAACCGAATTGGAAGGCTTCCAAAATGTATCCAAGAACGTACGAAGAATTAAGGACTATCAATAGATTTGACCGGCCGCATCACTTACCACGGTGAATCCTGGCTTCACACCCATCTTACTAACACCCTCAAACCTCACGTGATACTTTGTCGAAGACGCAGCCGACTTAGCGGTCTTCATCACTCAAGTATCGGACTAAAATTCCTATCCACTTCCCCGTGTCTTACCACTGGTCGTGGCCGGCGCTGTGATTGGCTAGCATGATAGGGACATTTGAAAGTTGCGAAGTGGTGATGATTGGTCCCTACTCTTCATCTGTGGTCCACGGAGCAATTCTTGGAGGTCCTGGTCAATAACAGAGTAGCAACTACGGGTAGACACCAATGCTATGCTAATTCAAAATAAGGGTGCTTAGTAAATTATTTCTTTGGATTGATCACTCAATTTAGAAACACTCATTTGAACATTTGTTTTGTTATAATCAGGAACTTGTTTACTTGTTAACTTGTCCCTGAAAATTTCACAAGTTATGTTTCAATAAAATTACTAGTCAGCGAGCTTTTGACGAAGCACACCACATTTTTTTGTGTAAACCTTACATCTCTAAGAAAGCATATATTAGAATTTCAGTTTTCCTTTGCAATTTTCTCACAATACTTCACCCAGAACTAGGCATCGGCATACGAGAGGATAAAGAGCACGATTCGGTAGTAAAATGGTACAGTTTGCGGACGGAGAGGATAAATCCCGAAATTACCGAGAGTACTTTACTCATGGGTTCATCTTCAAAAAAGTTCATCTATCAAAAAAAAAATACCGGTACCGAGACTCGAACCCAAGACCTTCGACATATTGAACCGTGCCTTTGCCGTATGGGCCACCATGGTTCGGTGACAAAGTGGCGCTCATTTATCCATATAAGCCACTCAATAGGATGAACTGTTTCAATGAACGAATGAACACTCAAGAGGACTTTACTCTCGCTAAATAGCACTTTCCTCACGTTTCTTTTCGTAAGGACTATCCCCTCGTTCTTTAACTTTGGGTGTAATATTATTTGCATCCTTTTTCATACCAAATGCAAAAACACGTAAAAAGCTTAAAAATACAGGATACAGCAAATCATTTCGTGGATTTTTTTTAATTTTTCTTTTTCTTAGCTTTGGTTAAACTTTAAACTGCTTTGGGATGATTTCACTTAAATTGTTTGTCTTTCAATTACTTTAAAAAAATTATCGGTTTTGTGAAATATGACTTGGCAATATCCCGCAGCATTGCTACACCTTAAATAAAATCACCCTTTGATTATTTTTTTTGTAAATTAGCAAATCTGATTAATAAAAAAAATAAAAAGAAATTATTTAAAACTTTGATAAACTTCAATAAAAATGTTTTATTGCAAAATTATAACATCTCATGAAAAATCTTTCCTCCAAAAATACTATTTTCATGATTGGTTTGTCTTTTTCGGTTTTCATACAGATTTACCAACTGATCATTGTAAATAGCAAAATAATGCCCTCTTCAAAATATAATCTTGAAATTTTGAGTTTCAGAACATTTTTAAGATTAATTACAAATTTTATTCAAAGTGTTCGGCCTCGGCCCTAATCAAAGTCGAGGGAAGGATTTTTTTATGAAAACTATCACGAAATATGAAATCTATTATTACAGTTTCAGCTTCTGTCAATTTGTAAAATATAAATGAATGATTTAACTATTTCTTGAACTTTTAAATTTGTAAAAAGCTTAATAAGCTTTAAGCGCAATAGTTTGTACAAATTATTTCCTTCAATATTTCTTTTTAAAGCAATAAATAATATTTTTGCGCCCTGATTTTGAGGAGAGGTAAACAAAAATTTAAGTCTGCATGCTCTTAAACCCAAATTAAGCCCAAATTCTTTGAGCAACTTTTGTTCAACGAAAAAAAATATTACTCTTGTTTTATGTTTTTCTTGTATTATTTTTAGTAAATTAATTTGCATTTATCTTGTTTAGTTTAACTTTGTTTTTGGTAGTACTTGTCCTATTCTACCACCTCCTGTCACTACATTTTGCCTTTCTATTTTTGTTTATGTTTCTTACAGTCACTTTTTCGATTTATTGCTTGTTTTCACATTTTCTGCTACACCGAAAAAAAAATTGTAATATTCTTCAGAAAATGGTGACGGATTTTGTGTACAAAAAATGTGTAAAATTACATCAGAAATTGGTGAATATTCATCAGTTTCCGATAAATTCTCATCAAGTTCACATTTATACCACATTTTTTAAGTAAAATTACTCAAAAAGAGGTAATATTCAACAAATCAAAATTTCAACCTATTTTAAATGAAACTTTTGTTTCTGTATACAGAATGCTACCATTATCATTTAGTTACTAAAAAACACATAGATTAGGCTGCTATTGCTTAATGCTTTATTACAGTCATGAGATTCTCAAAAAATGGCAAATTATATTAACTTATTAAACTTATAATCCCTTTAAAAAAATGTGAACATATTAAAAAGCCATGATTTTATTAAAATGCATGAATAAATAATTAATAATGTTGGTTCAAATTTAATATATTTAACAAGTTTTCTCAAGGTAATTAATTAATTTAATTTAATGTTTAGCAAAACCTATTATGTTGCACCCTAATTTTTTGGGAATTTTTTTTTTACAATAACATAATATGCAAATATAATAATGTTTGCTTTGGGTATGAGTATAGGATAAAATATAGTTTTTGCGGAAGAATCCTTTATTTATCAAGATTGTTTCAAAACTGTATTGTAATATGTTTGCAAAAATATTGTTGACCAACCCAAGTTCAAAAAATAAGTTTCCAGCATCCTGCTCTTTCGCAACTGTTTTAAAACATTTCACCAACTTTTAACCAAACCCATCCATCTTCCCCTCTTTTAAATAATGAAAAACGCTTACACAAGGACGTCCCAACAGGGCATGCAGCCCAGACTCCCCCAATCCCATCGTGGTCTCCCCCATTTCCCACTTCCTTTTATCACTGCGCCCGGCCGATTTAGATAGCAATCTTTCGTGTAAGAAGAAGAAACCCCTTTTCCTCCCCCCTCAAGAGGCAAGAGGCAACGTCACACGAGATAGTTTCCTGGTCCCATAAATTTTAACCAATTTGCCTGGTACCGGGGTTTGTCCCCCCTCACACGCAATAAAAGCAAGAGGGTGCGGGTTGATCCTTACTGTTTTCGTAGTCATCCTTGACGATGGTGACGGTGGCGCCAGCTGGTGCCGGTAATCCTTGCAGCAGCAGCAGCAACACAATCCCAACCAGCAGCAAGGCGCCGGTATTGACCATTGCGGACTTGCCGCGGGCCATCAGCCGCGCGTCGCTTCTTCCGGAAGAGTTTTCCCTTATTTTTCGGAAATTTATCTGGCAAGCGCTCTTCTAATTACGGCACACTTTTTGCCCACACCCACGCACCATCATTTGTGAAACACGGGCAGAGCAGCGCCGGAAGACGATCCGGGCGAACAACACAAACACGCAACTTTTTTTATCTGACGGCAGGAAACCGGAAGCTCGCCGACTCTGGCTTTCTTCGCTGGACGCAATGAATCTTCGAATCTTCGCGCCAACACTGATAAGCGAACGGACACACAGACACGAGAGCACACACACACGCGCACTTCCGGAGGGTGGAAATTAATTAATTTATCACTTCACACTCCCTCTCACTCTCTCTGTAGATCGGTAGAACTTCAGGGAACCTGACCCACGTGGACTAGTTGACGTGACTTCCTTCGGTAACAGGGATCGATCTGGATCACCAGCAGATATCAGTTGTAAACACCAGTCTTCATTGCTGTCCTTCCCAGTAGATTCGAACCGCCCAAAATCACGTGACAACAATGTCATGAACAACTTGTCAACTAGGTTTCGTAACAGGACTCGAACTTCTCGTTTCCGGAACAAGTGTTCATCGTAGTCCCAGCATACAACCCGAATCAGACGTCGACGTCACTTTCGTCGACCTCCCCCGTTCGACCTTCCCCCCTTTCGACCACCCAGCATCGTGTTCTAATCCTTTCCTTGCTGCAATCCTTGGCCGATATTCCGAGAATAGCTTTTCTTTCCCCCAACTCCCTGCAACTCAAACCCCCTTCGCGGCTTCCTAATCCGATTGTGGTTCTTTGCACCGCAGCTAAGCCGGATTGATAAACACCGGAAATCGGATCAACCGTCATCAGTGTGGTGTCATCATCGTCCTCTTCTACGACGCTGAAGACGTGCCGCCGACGCCGTGTACAGCTTCCGGACCGCGTGACGAACGACCGCTCGGTTTAAAAGTAAAACTCTCACTAATTTCGTGCAGATTTGTGCGGAAAGATATGATGTAAGAGTGTCGGGAAGTAAGAGTCACCGCACGCAGCATCCTCATCTCATCGCTCGCGCGCTCTCTCGCGAAAGTCCTTGCTTGCTCTCACATCCAGAGAATGCTCATTCTCTCACTGGTGACACGCGCGTGCACGATACGGTAAATAAACGAGGAAAATAAACAAAGCATTATCCCCCGCTCCGGATGATCCACGCTCAAGCTCACGAATCTCTCTCATTTCGTGAAGTGTGATAACAGAGAAAGAGAGCAGACCATCCCGAAAGCCCGACAACGAATCGTGAGATCGGGTCCACCGAAGAACCGGTACGGCAGCATCCTGGAAGCGGTTCGAAATGGAAGGAACTCACAAGTTGGCACTCAACCCCGCCGTTTAACGGGGGCGAGGATAATTTCACGGAGGGGAAAGTGAGTGACCTTTGTGAGAAGTTCTCTCACGAGGGGTGGCGATGTTCATGCAACATAGCAGGCCACGTGGAAGGGAGGGTTGTTTTGTTGCAGCGTGATTAGCGTGTATAATAATTCTAAAACAAATTTGTATTAGAACACAAAACCCGTGACGTCAGTTATCTGAAAAAATTCTCGTTTTTCGATTTTTTTAAATAGCGTTCTGAAAATATTTTGTTCGAAGAATTCACAAAATTTCCAGTAAAATTGCTTAAAAACCAACTGATGGTCCTTTTTTCAATTTTGAAAAATGAAACTTTTAAGAAATTTTCTGATCTGTTCGAAAATTATTTTTTTTGATAATTTGGGATCAAGACTAACATTTCAAAAAGGTCAAATATTCACTATATTAAAATTTCGTCTGTGTTAAAATGTTAGAGCTGACTTTAACATTTAAAAAATATGTTTTTGGAAGGAATTTATTTAACAATCGTCAAATAAATCAGAGTTCCTATTTTTCTGACTTGTACTCATCAATACCTACAATTTTACCAAATATAGATTTTCGAATATTTACATTCCATTTTTGTATGAACAGCTGCCAAAATTGTATGGAGACTTGTATGGGTGCACCAATGACACCAATGCTTCTTTGATCCTAGGAAAGGCCCCACAAAGTTTGAGCCAAATAAAAAAATTACAAAACATAAAAATGGTTGAAATCGGCTGAACATTCGGTTGGAAAGATAAGTTAGGGTAGCAAAGAAAATCTAGCCTATCATTTGAAATGGTCGTATGAAACTTTAAAATGCCATTTGGACCGTGTCTGAACCAAATAGCCTTCTTCAAATGTTAGACTACACAGAAAAAAATAATTCTGAATGTTACATCATTAATGATGTTACACTTTTGCACGTCATTAATCATTTATATTTAAATTCGATTTGATGTAAATTTACAATGATTCATACGTAATAACATGATTTTACGTGTGATGCAGACGATTACAGCGGATCTTAATTTTACATAAACTAATTTTACATAAACTAATTTTACATAAACCGAATTTACATGTGATTCAGAATTTCCGTGTCGAGTAAAATTTACCTTTTTTTTCTGTGTAGTTTTTTAATCTTAAAAAAAAAATTCCTTAAAATTCTGACTAACAATCTTTCAAGACAGCTAAAATCGGTTGAAATTACAATAATTTACATTTAAAAAAATGTTGATCAAATACGAGAAAAAGAAATAAAAATAAAAAACTAAAAAAATAGTGGACAGTAAAAGTAGTAATATAAAACTGTACGTGTTTGGAAAAATGGGAAAAAAATCACAACAAATTTCAAAATAGGAATTAAAAGTTAGAAGATAGTGCAAGAAATCAGAATATTTCTTCAAAATATTTAAAGAGCTGCGCATAAATCATAAATTATGCGTAGAACGGCATTATAAAAAAAAAAAACATTATATGCTGATGGTTTCAGAACATTTTTTTTATCTAGTGCTATCAAACAAAAACTAAAAATAGGTACACATTGATCTTTTGACGAAACAGTCTGATTTGCATATTTTATCGATAATAATAAAAAAAAATTCAACATTTTGTGATAAAGCTCGAATCTTTTGAAACAAGTTTGTAAAGACGAGACTTTTCGTCACAGACTGACACTTTTTCAATATCATGAATCGTTAGCCCAATTTTTATTAATATTTTACACTTTTTCAGGAATGTTGTGAAGAAATTATTTTGAAGTGCGTTTGTAATCCTTATTTTTAGTTTTCGGAAAGTCCTTCCTATATCTTCGTTGATCGGAAGGCACGCTGACGTTTGGGTCGTGGAAAATCATATTTATTAAACACCAGGATGCATTCACACGGGTAGATCACCAATTGATGCTAGTGAGTTTTCTTGTACTATCTAGATAGGTATCCCAGCAAGCTTAGTACAAGCACAGACAACAGACGTAGCGGCTAGAACAAAATAATTTGAAAATCGTGTGTAAAAACATGGCTGCCGCATCCTGCTAATCTACTAGCGCCATCTGTTAGCCTATTGCCACTCTCTAAAGCAGCCATGATGGTTTTCTGAGAAGGTGTGTTTGAAAATGCATCACCCAGAAATATAAAAAAAAAATATATTATTTCAATTTTTCGAAAAAAAATAATAAAAAGTTAAAGATTATGTTTAAATGCTATAGTAAATCTACTTTAATTATTAATTAACACGATTTACAAGCACGTGGATGTTTTTTTTTTCATTTAATTATCGATATTAAAAAAATAGTCTAGTCTGATGCTTTTTTAAACACAGCAACCAAGGCCGCGCTTGAGGCTGTCAAATTCTTGCTGGTTGTGTTTATAAACAAAACCAATAGAGGTTAGCTAAAAGAAGTAGGAGACCCGGTGGAAATCGGGATGAGCAAGCGTTTCTTGGAGGATAAAAGATCCGGAACCAGAAACGAAACAATCCGGAACAAGAGCTACTATCACGGCCAACCCCGTAAACGTTTTGGCCCCAAACGACCGCATTCCGAAGATTATCTCTGGAACCGACAAACCAGCAACCACGATCATTTCAACGCTCACCTCCAAGACATCAACCTCTTCAACGCCCTCGAAACCCACCCCACCTTCAAGTGCCGTCACTTCCAGCGAACCCTCGTCGCCATACCAAAGGCCTCTCCCCGGCGCTTCAGATTCCCCCACCGGATTTCTAGTGCAAGCGATCCTCAAACACCCCCACCCCCCTCCCCTTCCCATCCTCTTCCTTGATGCGCACCAGGTTCAAGAAGCGTAGCCCCGTCATAGAGGTCATTTTGCGAATCATGCGGAACACAAATAAAATCAAAATCGGGTGCGGGGGGAGTGTGGCAGCTTCCGTTACGTTGATGATAACACCGGGCGACCGTATTTTCCGAGGGGATCTTGATTGGAACGTCGGTCGTTCGCACACCTCCTCTATAACGACGCCGTACTCCAATCGGCAATCCGTCGGGGCTAAATTCGGTTCAGGAACCAGGTTGGCCACTTTGGTTGCCTCACATTTGTCAAGCAGCTGCAAGCGCGAGTGATTTTACTGAAATCGGCTGAAATCTAGGCTGAAGTCAACTTTTCATCCAGAACAAACGGTTACAAACGTTGAAAACCAACAAAATGAAAAATGACAGTAGGCGGAAAGCGATATTTTGACAGCGGGCAATGTGTCAGGGCAAAGCGACTGCAGCGCCACAAACGGATTGCCACAACTAAAAAATCTGTAGCAATGATTTACACAAGGGAAGAATCGAGCCCAAACGTCTGTTGTCTGTGGTACAAGAGAGCACACTGGCATCGCAATATAAACGCTGAACAAATCTCAGATGCCTGATTTTTAAACTCGATACTGAGCGGATTCGTTGATTTAAATTTAGCTTCTTCTAATGTCCGCTAATTCAAATGCTCGCTAATTCGAACGTATTCAAATTAAACAGCACTCAAACGTCAAAATCAGTTTTCAAACTACTATGAGCACTTGATGTCGTGCTTTTGACAGCAGTCAGTCGTTCCAATTAGCGCATTCACCCTGCATATCTACTTTTGAAAATATTTTATTTTCAAGGGAAACGTGTATGGGATGACCCTTACGAGATTTTAAATTTGTCCAGCTTTCATATATTTTGCCCACTAAATCAGAATCGGCCCTCAAAATTGCCTCAAAGTGTCAAAATATCGATAGTTGGTCATTTGCTACGTTCAAAAAAAATGATATTCCAGGGCTTGCTCTTATAAAATTGATAAAATTGGTCGTAGAAGGCATAGATCACGAGATAAAAATTTAATTAAATTAAAGTTTAATGTTAATGTCTTTGACAAAGTTGCTAGGATTGGCAAGCCCAACAATTTTCAAGAAGAGAAAAGAATCTCATAGCTCTAAAACTTCTCAATTTTTCAGAAAATCCAATTTACAATGTGATGTGTTTTTCGTCACATTAGGGTTATATGAAAAATCTTGACCCTTGTAAAAAATTTCTCACTAATATGCAATAATTTAAGTTTGTTAATCATAATCCTCGTGGTTAATAAGAAGAGAAGATGGTTTGGTTCGAAATTTCTAGAAATCAAACATCTTTTTTATTCCATGTGCTGTGCAGTGCTCTGTGCAGGGGGATTAATTTATTGAAGTGCGTCTATTATAAGTGTGCAATATTTTTTAATACATCTGGGCCGGAATGTCCGCGTCCTCAGGCCTCGTACACGACGATCGGATTGGGGCCCCACAGCTTCTGCAGGACGATGGCACTTTCACCGGGCAGCTGCGTATCAGCCACGTTGATCCATTTGCTGTCCTTGATTGTGACCAGCTTGGAGGAAGCGACCACCTGGAGTCTGTCGTCGGCGCCGGGGAACTGCTGCTTGATGGCGGCCAAGCTTTGCGGCTCGTTACTAAAGTTCAGCACGACCACCACGTAGCCGACCTTGTCGACCTTGCGCTTGTACAGGACCAGGTTGGAGTCGGTGGTTTTGAGGTCCAGGTCACCGTGGGTTAGGATCTGGCGCTTGCGGTACTTGGTCAACCGTTTGAACAGCTTCAGGTGGCTCTTCTGGGCGGCATCTTGGGCTTTCACGTTCAGTTGCTTGTAGTTGCTGGCCACTGGGAGCCAGGTCTTGTCGGCGGATGAGAAGCCAGCGTTCTTATCGCTGTTCCACTGCATGGGCGTACGGGCGGGGTCTCGCGAGTACAGCGCGTAGTCGTCGGGACCAGCACGAAGACCAGCCGGGTCGACGGTTTCGTTGAACGGGATCGGTTGATCAACCATGCCGATTTCCTCGCCGTAGTACGTGACGGCAATGTCCGGAAGCGTTTGGAGGGCGATGTTGTACAGGTCGATCTTGGCTTCACCGAGTCGCGATCCGATACGGTTGTTGTCGTGATTTCCGAGCACCCAGTTGGAGCGACGTCCCGCTGGAAGGTTGTCCAACCAAAGGTTCGCGTAACGGGCAAAGTCCGAGGCGGTGCTTGCCTTGCGCAAGTTGCTGATCATCTGGAAGTTGAACGGGATTTGGGCACCGTTTCGTTCGCCCTCGCCGAAGAACTTCATCACGTACGGGATGCTCGTGTAACCTTCGGTCATCATGATTCTTGTTTGGTTGTCCTTGGCGGTGAACTCATCCAGCACGGCACGCCACTGGTAGATCATGTCGTAGGTTTCCGGCTGGTCCATAGTTTGGTCATGAATAAGGTAGGCAGGGTTTTCCGGATCATCCGTAGCTCTGCTCAAAGGTTCATCAACGTAACGATTTTCCACCTCGTTACTCTCAAACAGGTAAGGTACGGCATCGATCCTGAACCCGGAAACGCCCTTATTCAGCCAGAACTTGAGAACGTTCTTCATCTCTTCCACCAAAGCCGGGTCGCGGTAGTTCAGGTCGGGTTGCTCCTTCAAGAACTGATGCAGATAGTACTCCTGACGATCCTCGTTCCATTCCCACGCAGAACCTCGGAACACGCTGATCCAGTTCGATGGTGGCGATTTAGTTCCATCTTCGTTCGTTACACCCGGATGCCACACGTAGTAATTCGTGAACGGGGCTTCTTTTTGTACCGACTTCTTGAAGTACTCGTGCTGATCGCTCGTGTGGTTCGGCACAAAGTCCAAGATCAAATGCAATCCCAACTCTTTGCACTTTGCAGACAGCCGCTCGAATGCCGCCAGATCTCCGTACTCTCCTTGAATGTTGTAAAAGTCCGAGATGTCATACCCAAAATCAGCCATCGGGGA